>NC_068382.1:13120669-13273991 GCF_023724105.1 Carassius gibelio | reverse complement strand
TTGCTTGAAAAGCCTACCATGATTATATCTCCTGCCCGGATGTTGAGTGCAGTGGGGTCATGGAGATTCCAGTAGTCCTTTAAAGCTCTCACCTGTAATGCTCCACTGGCCTCTGATGTCACAAGTCAGAGTAATTCATGCATGAAAAAATGAGAAAGAAAATCCTCATCAAGTCATCCAATATGGGTTTTAGCAATCTTTGACGTCCTCATATTGACTGAAAACCTAAGAATTCAATTCTCAGGTGGGATGTGTTACAATGAGCAGAATTTAAAGAGGTGTAATGTAAAGTTTAAATACTCTAAAACACATCTCCTGAAAATGTAATGAGGAGCGGAGTTCAGAACAGGGATGCTAAACACCCCTCATCTTCAAACACAGCTCCTTCAGCTGTATTAGTGCTCGTTTCAAAGGGCACACTTCAAAGACAACACGCCGCTGGATTACAGGAGGAATAATAGAAAGGAGCATTAACTTAACACATTCAGACGTACACATTAACCCAGACACACAAGCACGTAAACAAACTTTTAGCTAAATCTCCAGGCATGGCTGCCATAGCTATGCCCCGGGACAGTTATGTTCTGCAACTCTATAGCTTTATAACAAAGGGAAAATTTAATTAATGGAAAGGTAAGCAAGGAAAGAAACAGTGAGGAAGCAAAACACATGAAAGAGAAAGGGGAAAACAACAGGATTTTTAGACTGAGTCACCTCTAAGGAGTTGTTTGATTTCTTTGCTGGCATGTGAGGTGGTGAACTGGTTCACAATGTCCAAGGCTGTTTGATTGTAGGTGTTGCGGATGTTCACATCAATCCCAGCCTAAGTGTCAGATGGTGAAGGTTTGGATCCATATATGAGGGTTAGTTCAGGGAAGAAAATAAACTCTGTATGATATATCACTCCGAACTGATATGACAGACAGACCCAAGCATTTTACTCTGGTTAAGACTACAATTACTATAATTCACACTATTCTTTCTTGATAATAAATCTGACATAAGATCATTAGAAATAAATCATGCATCCCCTACAGTGCAGTAGGTATAGAAAATACACACATGGTACATCAACACTGATCCCAATATTTTGTATCTACCTACTTACATCAAGCAATAAGTTTACTACTTCCGTTTTCCCGTAGAGGGCAGCCTCGTGCAGAGCCGTTCCAGATTTAGTGGTTCTGTTGATGTCAATCCCAGCTTTCAGCAGCAGTCTAAAAATGAGTGATGGACCACAGTGACACATGAGCCATGCTGTCCACAACACACGAACCAAATCACTTGTGTATTTAATAATGGTACAGTCAGCTGCTCATTACCAAGACATTCACCCTGGCACGCTGAGCGGGTCTTATACTGCAAAAAATACCATATTAAATGGCTTTTTACCACATTAATACATAAATAGATATGTGAGGAGAAACAAGCTGTAAAAAGTTCTAATATGAGAAATATGAAACTAGCACAACTACAGTACATAGAAAATATTTCTGTTATGCCTCAAGCAATACAACTAACAAAACTAAAATCAGCATGAAAAATTGCATAGTGAGTGGGCAGCACTGAAACCACATGATGATGGTAAGTTCAAGACCACCAGCAAGGGGTCAGAAGTCATGACAATTTAAAGCCTTTGAGGAACAAAAACAGCCTCAGCATCAGTCAATTTTACATTGCGAGTGTGTCTACAGGATTCAGTATCCAAAGCAGCAGTGCAGGCCATTTGCCTGTAAATGATGAATTCAGCCAGCTGAACAGATTAAAAACTGCCTTCCCTCTTTAAAAGAGATCATCCAAAGTATTCACCTTTTACCGACCTTCATGTTGTTTTAACTTTCGACTAATGTCCTGCTCTTTCCCATATAATTAAAGTGAACGGGGACTGGGGTTGCACCATAAAAGTGGCATTAAAAGTACCCTATAAAACTTGTGCAGAACACTTCAAAGTCATCTGAAAGCTCTGTATGAGGAAGGGAACAAAAAGTAAACTTTCAAATCAAATAGGGTGGCACTGACATCACAAAACATGTGAGAACCTATGATGGCTACTGTTGACACATCATTTTAGTCTGTGTATGACTTCTATAGCTCATTTCAGAACTTTTCAATGATAACGGTTTGAAATATTGCACATACTGTAGGTTGCATGAACCAATTTGATGGTTGCTTTTTAGTACATTTTGAAGCTTTACAAGACCAATATATTATTTAAAACATCTCCTTTTGTGTCCCACAACAAAAAAAAAAGTATACAGTAGTCATAGTAATACAGGTTTGAAACAACATGAGGGTGAGTAAATGATGACAGAATTGGATGTAAAATCAGTCAGTAGTGAATTTGCCAATAATAATAATTATTCATCTCAGCAAAAAGACAATTGAATTTCTTGCAAAATTCTGCATGAATTCATTCAGTTTTGAGAATTCAGTGTTTTATACTAGGAAGCGTAGAGCGGTCTCCTGTTACAACTGTCCATCTTTCCCATGTTTACAAGTTCCAGCATTCCAGAAAAGCAGTAGAGGGGAGAGCTGCAGCGCGAACCTTCATATATGGTTATTGCAAGAGGAGCATGTTGAGCAGCTGACTGGCTGATGTAACCCTATTCGGCCTCATTCCTATGCATGTTACCATCAGAGCACAGTCACAGCCCTCTCATTACACTCAGAGGGGAGGGCAGCCCAGTTCAACACATGCACACCACCAAACATACTTACACTACACTCATTCCACAAGCTATTCTCTTCAACTCACTTGCTCGACAAACATGTCAAAAAAGTGCCCAGCCAAAGTCTGCCTGACCATCAGCTGGACACCACTTAGCAAAAATGAAAGACAATCTCCCCCTGGCATGCTTGCATGCATGTAAAGGCACATATACTCTCACTCTTATTGCTGTCTATAGATGTTGCATGTTAAGGCATACTAGGTGTGCTCCTGATCCCGATCAAAACATAGCTTTTATTTAATAGTTTTTACATTCATGTATTTTTGGGCCAAATTTTAAGACGGTACTGTGTGTATTTGTTGTGTATAAGGAAATAATAGTTTGCAATGTAATAAGCTCAGTTACGGTCATTATCTTGCATTTTAATTTTATTAACCCAATTTGCAATAATATTTATATAACAAAAATGGAAATAATAATAATAATTATTATTATTTATATATTATTATTATTGCAATTATTGTTATATAATTATTATTATACAATATGTGTATGCGTGTGTGTTATTATTAAAATAAACAATTACCAAAATAAATATTTGTTAATACTATAATTACAATGCTTATTTAATTGAACTTAGAATACAATAGAAATGTTTATCATAAATTATACAAAACAATAATTTTAAATATATTTTTTTACAATTAACACTGAAAATAAATGATAAAATTGATCAAGAACAATTAAAATTTAATTAAACTGGTGTAATTAAAAACTGAGTATTTTACCCAATGTTTTATCCACAAAGTATTTTTAATACCAATTAGATTATCAAGCAATTAGCTTAGCAACATGCTAACATCAAACCGTTGCTTGTAGTGCTTGGTGTGGAACAGGGACTTGATGCCTATATATAAAAGTGAGGGTTTAGTGAGAAGCAGACCTGATGATGTCCTTATGACCATTGCGAGCAGCAAGATGCAGGGGGGTGTTATCTCTGCCGTTCCCCTCTAAGAGAGCTACCACCATGTTACTGCTCAACAACAGCTGGGTCACCTGGAGGAAAGAATTGAGAAACAGTGAGGAACCAATCCAAAACTAGTGCAGCATACCAGTTTTGCCTACTAATGTCTAAAGATGTCACTGCCAATTTAAAATACAACAATGCAAGCGGCCTGAGTTGTCAGTCCAGGCATATGACTTTGTACTCCCTGGCATTGAGAATCTGTCAGATGGAATTCAGTTTCCAGCTGGGGCAGAATCCTCCTGCAGCCCAGCAACTGACTCGCTGGTGTGCTGCTAAATTAGACTCGTTCCATCAGCTTGACTATGCAGCATTTGCATTCTATAATTCCAAATGATTTGGGGCGAAAGATTAAATAGAAATAGTTCATTAAGGCAAATCTAGCTGAAAGGGATACTCCACTCTAAAATAAAAAGTTTGTCATTGATTGTTTACCCCAATGTCGTTCCAAACCCGTAAAAGCTCCGTTTGTCTTCGGAACACAATTTAAGATATTTTGGATGAAACCTGAAGGCTTGAGACTGCCCCATAGACTGCCAAGTAAATAACAGTGTCAAGGTCCATAGAAGGTATGAAAGTTATCGTCAGAATACTCTGTCTGCCATCAGACGTGCACTCTGGGTTATAAGAAGCAACGGAGAGAATTTTTGTAAGCGAAAACAAAAATAACTTTATTCAATAATTCCTTTGTCAACGGTCTCCTCTGTGTCACTCCATATCACCGTGCTGCATATGCTCTTCTGTGTCCTCCGTGCCACAAGGATGCGCTGTTTTATTTTAAATCAAAGCTAAATACATGTAGAAACAGTACATCCTTGTGGCGCGGATGACAGAAGAGCATATGCGGCACAGTGATATGGAGTGACACAGAGGAGACTGTTGACAAAGGAATTATTGAATAAAGTCATTATTTTTCTTTTCTTCGCTTACTAAAAGTTTTCCTGTCGCTTCATATAACGCAGATTGCATGTCTGATGGCAAACGGAGTATTCTGATGATAACTTTCATACCTTTTATGGAACTTGACACTGTTATTTACTTGGCAGTCTATGGGACAGTCTCAAGTCTCCAGGTTTTTATCCAAAAATATCTTGAATTGAGTTCCGAAGACAAACAGAGCTTTTATGAGTTTGGACGGACATGGGGGTAAGTGATTAATGACAAACTTTTTATTTTAGGGTGGAGTATCCCTTTAAGGTTAAAGATCTCTCAACAAAACTCTTTCAAAGCCTTTCATCTCCATTTTCCAGGCTTGTGGAGGCAGTTTGTATGAGGTTACTGATGACCTTTGCCAACGAATGCATTAATACGGTCTACGCCAAAATAAACAAAACTTGTTCATGTCATGAACTCCTGCTTATAATTATAATAGAGACTGCAGTTTGAAATTAGATTCAGCGCTATGAGTTTGCATTGAGACTGGGATAACTCGGATAGATGTTATAAAGGGCACAGATTTTAAATCAGATAAGCCCTAACTATATCGATGAAAAAATACCAATAGCTGAACAATTCCACTAGGGGTGCTCCGATCACGATCGGCCGATCATTATGCGCATCTCGTCAGTAAAGCCGGCTTTACTGACGAGATGCGCATTAACGATCGGCCGATCGTGATCGGAGCACCCCTAAATTCCACAGCACCCATGTCATCTCATGTCTGCTGGAAAATACAGTTTTACCTTCTGGTTATATTGTACTATTGTACACATGAATTTTAAAATGAAATATCAATATTAAAATGCTGGCTGATGCTGATGTTTATTTAAATGTTATGGCTGATAACAAACGGTCAAATTCTATACTCTTCGTCTATACAAATTCTATACTAAATTCATTTTAAATGAATTTAGGCATCGCTAAATTGTAATGTACAGTTTGTAAATTGGATTTTCATTTTGAGATTTGCAAAAGATTATTTTCAACAGTATTATAAAATTACGGTTTTAAAATTGTAGCTTTTAAAAAAGTAATCTTTCAGATCATGATAAAGGTAAATTGTAAAAAAAAAAATTCGAATTTAAAAGAAATAAAACTTTAAATCTAAAAAAACACTGTTTCATTGTAACTAGAAATTTTGCAATCTCTCAGTCATAAATAAAATTATACGTAAATAAAATAATTTTTACTACCAAAAAAACTTTCATCTAGTCTGTTCATGGACTTGTTTTTGAAAATTCAAACTGAATATTCTGCCTCTTAGTTATGATTAAATCGACCATTTAAACTTTAATATGAGAAAACGCCTTTAACAAAAGTTCATTATCTTGGATGTAGTCAGGATCTTTTTCTTTTTGCTATACCAAATTGGCATGTGTAATCTTTTCTTTTTTTTTTGAGACTTACAGTTCAAGCACATATTAATAGCACTGAAAAGATGTAGTGCCAGGCCAAGATACAACATCACAAGAGATGAACTGTAATGATAATCACGGCTCACCTTGAGTCTACCAAACTCACAGGCCAGGTCCAGGGGGGTCTTCTTTGCCTTGTTGACGGCACAGGGGTTGGACTGGTGTTGTAGTAGCATTTCAGACTGAGGGGATACACAGAAGCACAGAGACCCGTGTAAGGGTAGAAGAGCTTTTTCTGGCTACATAAGGTTTCTGGGACTACACAATAGAAGACAATGTCAAAAGCAATACCAGTTTTAATGTACCCATATATGAAAAGCTGAAACAGCATGCTAAAAGGTCAAGGACTGAGAGGGAAAGACCAAAGAAATATCATTTATTCTATGTTAAATTATTGCAGTATATGGCACACATTATTTCCCGTGTTTTGAAAGGTAGCATATTTGGAAAGAGAATACTCTGCATTTCAAGTGAAACAACTGGTCAAACTAACCTGGTTCTGAGAGGTATCATATACACAGCAAAGTTAACTAAAAAATGCATTGTTTTTTAACAAAGCCGTGGACCTGCAAAGTAATGCTATCTTTGGTGAGGACCTCTTTTCTGCCTCGAGCATGCAATGACACGTCTTGCATTTTCCTTTAGAAAATGTAAAACCATATGTATTGTTTTTATCTAGCTGCAAGAGATCTGTAAACAGCTATATTTTGGTTTGAGTCATAGCACATATTCCTAAGTCACTATCAAAGTGCTGCATTCAGCCTTTTTGCTCATTTATTTTAAACATTCTACTAGGGATGGGCAATATATCGCACGTGTTTGTCACATGCATTTCTTCAGTAAAGCCGGTTCCCTGATAAGCAGTAAAATGCTTTCAAATGGAGCGGCATTTAAAAGGGCCTTAGATCACTGACATGTTACGCAATCTCGCATTCATTATCGAAGGCAATTCATCTGTGATGAACGCGATATTGCGTAGCTTGTCAGTGATCTACAGCTCTGTCTATTAAATGCCGCTCCATTTGAAAGCATTTTACTGCTAATCAGGGAACCTGATGAGATTTATAGACATATGGAGATGATGTAGACATCTCCAAATGTCTATAAACTGAAGAAATGCGCGTGACAATCGCATGCGATATACCGCACATCCCTACATACTACTAAGTGATATAACCAGTAAGGCACTGAAACTTCTACAACCAAAAATAATCTGACGAAAATGAATGTGCATTTTCAGGTCAATACCCTACGCTTTACAATTTCCTCAGGAAAGCCATTCAATTAGTCAACTAGAAAAATATAACTAGAGATGAGCATTTTGCAAGATTTATGCTCTACATATTTGTTAGATTTTTGCTTAACCCATTGTATTCATTTTTAATGTAAGTTTGAATCTGTCATGAAAACAAGTTTTTATTACAGCCAGCGTTAAAATTTTTATATTTCAAGAGCGAACTGGTATAGAGACAATTATAATATTCAAAAGTTTATATAAAAAACTAAAAATGCTTAAGTGTTGATCATTAACTCAGTTAAGAAAACTTTTTTCACTTTTAGTACAAAACTTTGTGCAATTTAGATTTTTTTTGACCCGAGGACAACGTGCATATCTGAGGAAGAGCAAGACGCAGGATTTTTGATTGTTTGTGAGGTACAGTAAATACGGTTCCATTTTTGTTTGGATTTGTTCATATCACATCCGTGTCTCACACCGGAGCTGCCACTGGACTGTGGATCTGATGTCTCATGGTACATTTGAATAAGACTTTGCTGCATGAGTGTTACGGTATGTAACACAACATAGTGTCACATTAGAAAGTGAATGACGATTGGTCATTTTACTGTCAGGTGCTGGCTTCCCATCTGGAAGCATAAACGCACAATATGGTGTGATAATCCATTTCGAAAAACATCGACCACACAGAAAGACTTATCGGCCAATGCCGATATTTAAAAAATGTCAAATATCGGCGGCGTTGATATATCGATTGACCACTAGTAGACTGGCACAAACTGGTCAATAGCAGAGAAGCAGTGTGCCACATACCACTTCATAGTGTCCGTACTGTGCAGCCAGGTGGAGAGGGATCTGTCCATCATGTGAAGCCCCATTCACAAAAGCTCCGGCTCTCAGCAGCATAAGTACAGAGTCAGCCTTCCCCTGCCAGGCAGCATAGTGCAATGGACGCATACCTACAACATGGAGCAGAAAACAATTATTTTCACAGGTACTTGTTCTTTTAGACAAGACGAACAGTGCTCTTTCTTTCTCCGGTGGTGCAATATTTTTTTCTGTTGAAATGGAAAAAAATCATGACGACGTAGCTTGTCTATGTTCAGTCTATGCGCAACACAGTTCATTTGTCTATAAGAGTATTTTTGTTTGCATGATTTGCCATTTGTATAAATGTTTTTAAAGGATTTCAACATGTATCCAATTTGTTTTGATGGTACATTAAAGAGATCTTGCCTTAAAGATCTGTTGTTCCAAACCTGTATGGCTTTATTTCTTTCACTGAATACAAACTAAGATGTTTCGCAGAATGTCCAAGTTGCTCTTTCCCATTTGGTGAACGTTGTTAGGGACAGGAACATTTGTGGTCACCATTAAGTAATAATGAGAGTTAATGGCAAAATCTTTAAATTAATTCAAAACTTTCACAATAGTACATACATAACACCAACATAACATAGATTGGGATGCATTGAGCATATCCTATATTTGTTTTCTTCATATATTTCCTAGATATTATGTAAAAAAAAAAAAACTACTATTAATATTTTTGACAAAAAAAATACAGTTGCAATTTTTTATAGTTTTGCTTTTGTATTAATGTTTTTATTAATTATTTGGAAAAGATTAATTTATTAGGCCACTTAGGATCATGATCGCATCATAATGGTCTTATGCACCAAAACATATTTTGACTTTTTTTTTATTTTTTCAATGTTTATGTTTTTCCCTTTGTGTCTATATGACATAACCAGAAAACAAAAAGGTTCTTTAAAAAGTATAATATAATTATACAAAAGGAAATACATTCTAAATGTTTTACAAATTCATTGGCTAGAGGATGAAAATGGTCAAGTGTCTCACCATTACTGTCTTTGATGTCCACGGTGGCCTGTGCCTCCAACAGCAGAGACAAGAGGTCAGTTGTGCCAGTGAGAGCCGCATGATGAAGTGCTGAAAAACTGTAGAACAGAGAAACAGTCCTGAAAGCTAGTCAAAAATCTCCTGTAAGCCACTGTATTTAGACCTCTTAATATGCTTTTTGGTAAAATTCCCAAAGCATTTGGCAAACGGTAACTCTTCCGATGTCATAACAAAAGTTACAAACTGTAAACATTCAAAATATTATGTCTTTTTATGTCCTGATGAGCCATACTGAATCAATATGTTAGAAAAGGCCTTCATTGATTTTACAAACAGAACATGACAAATATGCATATCATTTAGCAGGAAAAAATTATCCATCTGGTGTGGAGGAGGGAAATGTTTGGCCGGTCTGCACGGTTTCTATCATAGAGTTCAATTGAGTACAACACTGCAACCAGTCCTGACAGCACAGCTAGAGCGCACTGCCCAAATAGCAAATAGATATCTGCTTTCACAGTCACTTTATGACTGGGGATGGTCCAGCTCCTAAAATATGCCTGTGTTTGTGGGAACAGATGACTTTTTAAAATAATTTAAAAGGACTGAACTCACCCAATGTGGATTAGGCTTAATAAAGCTCTACATCATCTCCATATGTCTATAAATCTTGGTCCAAATAAATTTAATTAATAATGTGCTGTTCGAGAAAGATCTAGAGATATCTTGAAGGGTTCGTTATTGTAAGTGAAAGAGCTGAATTACAGGGATATCATTTCTCAAATCTGTGGTGACAAGTATACTTAGCGGTTACTAATCAATAGGACAACATGTGGTTGTGTAGTTGGCAAACTTTAAACAATCATCACACTCAGCTAATGAGTATATAATTAGCTCCCTAAATTAAGCTGACTTCTCCTTGCAGTCTCAGTTTCCAGGGTCTGAAACAGAATCTGGCAGAACTGTGCAAATCCCAACAAAGCACTTCTGTCTGAGATGGATAAATATATAATTTGTATTAAAAATGTATCACACGAAGAGAACACTAAGATTTCCTTAGACATACTTGTCTCAAAGAGGAAGCGTCCCTGTTTTCACTTGCAGCTAGCTTTTGCTTTGAACTGTACTGTCGGTGTACACGTGGACAGGTGAAATGATGCTTCAACTGACGTTGCTCAGTATTTATTTAACAGTTTGAAGGATCAGTTTAGAGAAATGTCTTTCCAGTTCATAAGTGTAACTTAAAATCACCACAAAAACCCTCTGACTTGAGTTAAATGATGGATGAGACATTCGTGCATTTTACAGTGCACTTGGCACAGCCTCATTCTACCAAAAACACGTAAAACCCTGGAGAATCATGAACTAAACAGAGCTCTAACAGTACAGTGAACGGATTGATGAAATGAAACAAAGGACATTACTTTATCAGTGGTCAATATAGAATTGAAATTTCAAGTGTTTAAAATTATGAACTAATTAATTAGATACATTAATATTTAAATATATATTTATACAGTTTATATGTAGACTTGTGCCGGTATTCGGTAATGCGATATATTACGGTAATGAATATGCACGATATTGTTATCGTGGGCACTTATAAATACCGCAAATAATTATATATTACAAATTATTCAGAAATTAAAATGCATTTTAAGAAAACTATTTAAATCAACTGGTCAAAATGCACAACACCACTGCATGCTGCTTGAAAGATGCGTGTGTGCTCTGATGTAAACAAGCACGCATGAGAAGCACATATTTAAATAATTTTAAATAGCCATTCAGATTTGTGTATTTGCTATGAAGTTCATCTTACCTATTGGTCTTTATAGTTATTTTGCACCTTAATCTGTGCAAAACTTTTAACTTCATATATCTGAATTGCTTTATTTTATTTAAATGTTCAGTTATTTTTTTATTAGAAAAAAGTTATTTAACCTATTATATTATACTATATTTTGAGCACTTTTTAAAACTAAATTTCAATAAATTTCAATTACCATAATACCGTTTACTGTGATAAAAGCATGAGCAATTAATCACAACAGGAAAATATGATACCGGCATATCTCTATTTATATGGCACATACATCACTGTTCAAAATGTTGGGGTTAACAGGATTTTTTTTTTTTTTTAGAAAAGGCTCTTATGGGCACCAAGCCTACAGTACATTTATTTGATCATCACTGTGATTTTGTTAGACACTGTTACAATAAATTATATATTGTGTATGAAGTCAGCTATGTGATGAATGTTGTGTTCCTCATAACTTTACATTAAACACAAATATTTTGCAGTCAGTGTGGGCAGACAAACTACTTTTAAAGGTTTTCCGGGGTTAGGACATGTGAGGTTACCTGAACTGATTTTATACCTCATCGAGTCTTCTTCATTGAATTGCTGTAGTGCTCCTACAAGCCCTTTCATGCAGAAAAGACAAACCGACCCCTTTATCTCATATATTAGCACAACTTCACACATAATCTCCCAAACAGACTTTACACCAAATTAACTCCCAATAATGTAGCTTCAGCAAGGACTTGGTTAAATTAATCTAAGAGTTTAAAGCCATATGAGAGTTCTGTGAAGCTAACAAATAAGAGATGGAAAAAGCACCCTACAGCTACTGTTCAGCAGCCACAGATGTTTGAGAGTGAGTAACACTTATGATTAATATGACACATCTGAAGAATGCTGTGTTCAGTCTATGGCTCAGCACACACTATCTGATCCGCACTTTTTAAACAGCATTCTTAAACACATCAATATGTCACCCTCTGAAAACTACTGTGCATGGTAAAAATATCCCACCGGGATTTGACTAATTATTATATTCTATTCCCATAATACAGATGGCAGTATGATTTAAAGTTCCAGATCTTATTAAGGAAGGAAGGGATGAACAAAGAAAGAAAGAGAAAAAGAAAGGAATGACCAAACGAAACAAAGGAACAAATAAATGAAAAAGAAAAATATAAGAGCAAATTAAAGAATAAACGAATGATTGATTGAAAGAATGAAAAAAGATAAAGAAAAGAAATGAGTGAACGATACAAAGAATGAACAAATTAATGAGTGAAAGAAAGAAAGAAAGGAAATAATGAGTGAACGATACAAAGAACGAACAAATGAGTGAAAAAAGAAAGAAAGAAAAATAAAGAAAAAGGAAATATTGAGTGAACGATACAAAGAATGAACAAATTAATGAGTGAAAGAAAGACAAAGTTAGAAAAGAATAAAGGAACAATACAAAGAATGAACAAATGAATGAGTGAAAAAAGCAAGAAAGAAAAAGCGAGCGCCAGTAGCGGATGAATAATGAAATGTTTTCCTCCACCTCAGCTGCAGGTCCCTCAGGAGCTCAGTTTCTCAGTTCTTCCCTGCTGCTCATGGAAGCACAAATTAGCCCTCATGCTAATGTGAGGCCCCCAACTTCATCGGGATGTGCTTTCAACTTCCTTCCACTTTCGTCTCTCAAGACAAATGGGACACTAAGATTCAACAACAGCAGCCTGTGCACACACTGTACAAAAGCAGTTCGATTTTACCCAGCATACACATTGTCTGTGAGTGAGTCACAGACACCAAAAATGAGAATTACATAAAAACACATTAACCAATAATATTCCCAAACATGCTGTCCCAATTAGCCAAAGAGAGTTGTCAACAAATAGTTTAAAAAAAATTGTCCTGAATGTAAGCTCCCAGCATGCAAAACAGAATGAACACATTGATATTGTTGATCCAATTATTGTTGTTTGCTGACAAGTTTTATGTTGATCCTCACTGCTGAGTATTTGCTTTTTGGCAATAAGCTCACGTTTTTACTTAATGATATTTGTTGATTATAAGTTCAGTGAGGTTATTAAAGTTATCAAAAAAAAAAAAATTGTAGGGAGGGGGCTTGGCTAACCATCAGTTATTGATTGGATGGTGGCAGATCTGAATGCGGGCAGAAAGAAAGAGGTGGGGTTTAAACAGAACTGATAGGATGATTGGAGATTCTCAGCATGTCACCACAGAGAAGTCTGTTGTCTTAACCAGATGTTGAGAGAAGGCTGTGTTTATCAAAAGATTCTGATATGACATTTTTATAAAAAATAATAAACATATGCATGAATTAATCATTAACAGTAAGATCAACAAGGTGCATTGAGAAATTTAATTTCATTCCAATTTGAAACTAATGCATGTAATATTTTTGTTAACTGAGATTTCAGAGGTTTTTTTGCAGTGTATGCTTACATTTATTTCAAATAAGAATACTGTATCCAGCTGTTCAGAAGTTATTCATTGAATTCAATCATTATTATCTAATACATTATATTTTTTCATGTAAACTTGCTTCACTGGTTATGAGCTCAAATACTCACAAAATATACAAGTATCAGTTACAACCCCAGACAATATTTCCCAAAGTGTCAGTCCAGTATTTTTAAGAGTTTTAAGCTTTGGGTCTGTGGCTTCTTCAGATAGTCTAAGCTGTGATTTCAAACAGTGCTGGAATTTCAAAGCAGAACGGAATCAAGGGAAGAGTCATGGGAAATGAGTCAAGTCACGTTGCTTTTGAATAACCCTCAGATATAGTCCACAGAAAATCTATAATGCTGGTAGTTTGTCTCACATAGGACGCCTGTGTGACAAACTACCAGCATTATAGATTTATATACACAGCTATGTCATGATTTTTGTACAAGAGTTTGTATTGTAAGAATTAGGGACGTCAAATCGATTAATCGTGATTAATCGCTTCCAAAAATAAAAGTTTGTGTATGTACGGTATATGTGTATACAGACACATGTAAATATTTCTTAAATGCATGTATGTGCTTGTATTTATATATATATATATACACATATAAATATACACAGTACACACACATTCATTGTGTAAACACAAACTTTTATTTTTGATGTGATTAATCATGATTAATCAATTTGATGGCCATAATTCTTACAATACTTTTCCTGTACAAATATCATGACTTAACTGTAAGTTCAGTGTATATACTCAAATAAATATCATATTACAGTTCCCCCTTTTACCTATACAGTGCACTATATCAAATGCCAGACATTTTGTAATGTTGTCCGAATTCTGTAGTGAACAATTTCATATCCTGTATACTCTAGTTTACAATATACATTATATTGCCGTAATACACAGAAGGGTGGCAAAAAAAAAAAATTATACACACTTTATTAAATAATTTGTAAAAAAAAAAAAAAAAAAAAAAAAACATACGTGCAGCAAGGCACATTTATACAGATCATTTTGTAATGAGTGATTAAACCTACCTTAAGGACAGGCATTTTACATTTTTTCACTAATTTACTAAAGGAATATTATTGTTCCAGCAGAGGACTCTACACAGAAGAAATGATAATTAGTGGATAAGTAAAATATTCAGTCGTGTCCTACAGGTAATATATTCTTCTACGTTTAATTAGTTCATGTTATTGATCATTTCATTACTGCTTCAGAGACCGATAAGGAATCTCTTCTCTGAGTTCAGAAACAATGCATGGATTGTTGTAGAGTTTCAAGATACTTAAATCTAATATATATATATATATATTTGTTCATATATGCTGATTCTAGTTTGACGTTTAATTATGATTAAATTAATTATAGAGTTGAACATAATACTATATAGGTTAAATGATAACTAGTAATAAAAACAAATGGGTGTTTTTTCCCGATTCATATTTTTGTGACAATAAATTTTCAACAAGATTGTTAAGGGTTTTGGAATTGAACAAGTGTTGACTAGCAATGGCATCGGAAAGCATAGACCACCTTCTAGCAAAACAGAAGGACGTCAACATGACACAACAGCACATTTCCTGCGTTTAAACAGGTGGGACACGCACGCTATGTTCTGATGAGTGAAAGGTGACCCAAGCCTTTGTGTAGCTGTGCCTGATGTACTCTGTTTGTTTCCATTTGCATGAAACATGAAAATGTCATAAATTTGAGAATTTGAGTCAAGTGTACTGCACACATTTTTAAAAGTATAGTGGACTGTTTGGATGACTCACAAAACAACCCACCAAAATATTATAATTCCTGTACAGTACATTTCCCTTGTGCTGTACTGAAAATCCTTTACCTAATTTGTTGTTCTTGGTCCAAAACTAGCAGCCTTTTAAAAACTGCTTGTAAATTTCACAAATTGCTACATTATCAAAAAATTCAGTCT
This sequence comes from Carassius gibelio, assembly GCF_023724105.1. NCBI lineage: Eukaryota > Metazoa > Chordata > Actinopteri > Cypriniformes > Cyprinidae > Carassius > Carassius gibelio. The sequence goes on along the minus strand of NC_068382.1, from coordinate 13,258,634 downwards.
TTTTGTCATCGTGTTTTCTATCAGCAAGCATGTTTTGTTTTTCTTTTTGGAACTGACTGGTCATAAGCTGCATTGATCTGAGCTTATGCACCTTTATAATAAAAAGCTTTAGTTTTAGTCCAACACATTAACATTAACTATCATCTCAAGGAAAATGAAAATCCAATTTGGAGTGACCATGTGGAAAATATGAGGACTTACCCATCTTGGTCTTGGTAGTTCACATTCAGCCTCTTTGTGGAGCCCAGCAACTCTAAGAAAACAGATGGAAATAAAAGTCAGGACATGATGTTTTGAACAAATCAGTCAGCTGCTGATCCCTCCATTAGAGAGGTATGAGGCATGATGATATTATTGCATGAAAGCACTTGTTTCAAACTTTCAACAGGTAATTGTTCTTGTACTCAAACACAACATAGATTGATGGTTATATCATGTTATTTATTTTTTTTCTCTGCAAGTTAAAAAACATTCATTACATGCATATTTTTTCATCTGAAAAATATTTATATGCAAACTTTTTATTATAACTTTTTTAACATATCAACTAAGTTCAAGGTATTATTAAAATGAATACTTAAAATGATAACTCTGTCATTATTTTCTCACATTCATGACATTGCAAACCTCCATGCTTTGAATATCCGAATCTTCACACAGCTCTGTTTCATAAAATGACAGTTCATTTCGTAAGTAAATAGTAAATTTAATCTTTGTGTGAACTATCGTTTTAATTGAGGCTCCTTTAATGAGATCAACCAAATGTCTACAGATGGTCTCATTATTTAATCCCTCCAAATAACACTGTCTTGCAGTGTTCCTAACAATCTAAATTAGCAAGAACTTTTCTGAACAAACTTTTCCATGTATACAATAAGGACAAGAGCAAAAAAAATCGTTTGCATTTTCTGTTTTTCTGAGAGTGACCAAAATTTATTTTAATGCTAAATGTCATAAAACTCAAAAAATAATTGTTCCTAGTATTCCTGTTTTGGAACGTATTAATGCAGACATGTGAAATTATACAAACAGTGAAAAGTCCCAAAGCTATAGGACTGTTATTATCAGGTATTCCCCAATTTTAAGTCGCTTTGGATAAAAGCGTCAAAAAATAAATAAAAGCGTTTTCATCATATTCAAACTTAAAATCAGCAGGCTTTTATTTTGGCAGGTTACTGGCAAGTATAAATACGCGCTTCCGGATTTAGCGCTGCTGATTAAATAGCGTCAGTGGATGCATGTCACAGTTTTGCACTGTGCTTTGAAAACGGCATTGCATAGCCTAGATGTATGCTTTCAGGTTGAAAATAAAACTTATATACAGTAGTACAGTTTATGATCTAAAATGGTAATTGTGTATTAATAGCTGTCAACCATGTCGGTACGCAAATGCGCTGTCAGAACATATTTATACAATGCATTTCTTATTTTAGAATGTTCTATCAATGTGGAGAAGAAAAATAAAACTAAAGTAGATTATTTACAGAATAAAGAGCAGCTTTGTAAGCATTGTAAACATCAAAAAATATAACGCGCTGAAAGATTTTTCCTTCCACCTGTCACTAAAGGAAAAATGTCAAAGTGAAAAGCGATGAATGCAGAGAAATGTCCCAGTTGTCAGTGACGGTAGACAAGTCTGTCCCCTAAACAACAGAGCTGTCTCATCATTTAAAACAAGTTCTGAGCTACACAGCATCTGACCTCTTTCATCTCAAACAAACATGGAAATGAAGAGTCTTAACTGCAAATGAGAACTGTTTCCTTACCTGTCAATACACACACAACTGCCTGTCCCATTTTGACTTTAAATCAACAATCATTCACCTGCTCAGAAACTCTTCCATCCAATGTATACATCTAAATCTATCACCCTCACAAAAGATCCTCTCTCCTGCTCCAAATCAGAGTAAACCACAAGAAACTGGATCTAGAACTATTTGTTCCCTCCAAGCAAAGTGGGAGCTATAACGATGCAATGAATTTCTGCCCCCACATCTTCTGGATTAAAACCAATCAGAAAAAAATATTTCACTCCTGTATTTATGGAAGGATTTCATGGTTGACTGTTAAAGACAAAGTAAAAATAAGGATGTGTACAGTATGTGAAAAGATGTACTGTCGCAACACATTTCACACAGATTTTTACAGCCTCATGTTTCACCACGCTCTTACAAACTATTCTAACTCAAACTTTCAAGGATTTCTTTTTTATATATATAAAAACTGAAAGGGATGCCTTATGCTTAAGGGTGGTGACAGTAAAGTCAATTAGCACATTACTTCAGGTGATTGTGTTTAGACTTAAAAATTCAAGCTCTGCTCATTTATGAAGATTATTATTATGATGGGGGGGGGGGTTATTAGAACATGCTGTCATGGTTGGTGGTTTGAAATATGCATTATTTTCCACATAAATTACATTACTAAAGTACCTTTCTCACCATCCTGGAACAAAAGGATCAATTAGTTTAGGGTTTGATGAAAAAAACATAATGTGTAATGATTGGTCAGCTGTCATGTTTTTTGGGTTTTCATGAGCTGTATGCCAAAATCATCAGTATTAAAACAATAAAAGACCTGAAATATTTCAGTTGGTGTGCAGTGAATCTAAAATATATGAAAGTTCAATTTTTATCATTACATTATGGAAAATAATGAACTTTTTCACAATACAGTATGCTAATTAGGACCTGTGTTGCAGAAGCTGTCCTCAATAAAATGCACAGCACACAATGGCAAATTGAGGTTATAATGAGTTAAAAATAAATTGCAACCAGTTTTGAAATGACATCATCCACTTTCGAAAGCCCAAACAAATACAAGGTGATTAAAAAAATACAACGTTTCTTAAGGCACATCAAGTCTGTAAAATTCGAACACATTATTTTCTATGAGTGTACACACACTGGCAGCACTGTTCGGAATCTGTCCATGGCGCCCAGCTACGTTGTGTTATACTTGTTGTAAGAATTGATCTAGATGCAGCACTTTGCTTTTAGTCCGGTGTGCGACCAACTTTAGACATGCCGAAAACTTGACGCTACAGCAACTCTTCTACATCTTCGTTTTCTCTGATGCGCTAACTCTGCAACAGCACTTCTTCTCAACTTCTCAACCAAGCATTCTAATTACAAACTCTCCCCTCTCCACCCCCCAACCATTCAAATGTCTGTAGGTGGGAATTATTTTAATGATATTCTTTGTGACATCACAAAACCCTGGAAAATAATTTTGTAGTCCAAACAAGCTGTTCGTTGTAGTTCTTGAACTTTGATTTTTTTAATTTATTTGTTTTTACAAAATATCTTACTTTGGAGTGGACTTTGCTTTGAGATGTTTGTAAATTTGTAGATATTTTTTATGCCCAAACATACACTACACACTGACTAAAATATTAAAATTGAAAAAGCATAATAGGACCCCCTTTAACTAAACTGACCAATAAGCAAAAAAGTATACATGTGAAGTAGACAAACCACTGCAGATCCCAGCTATACCCTATTTTGGCTGATCGAAGTAGCCTAACACCATTTGCTTCACATTGTACTAGGAATGTCCATTTCAGTTATTTTTCGTAACCGACAATTGACGCTTGTTAACCAATTATTAACTGTTAACCGTATAAAGGATCAGTGTCCATGACCGATTGAAAATACTAACATTTGTTTCCCGGGGATTCATTTTACATGTGCAAAAAAAAAAAGCAGCAAACAACAGAACATGAGGATTCACATGCTCATCATATAACATCACGCAAAACATATCTTTCGTATAGGCCCATTTATTCATTAATTATAAATAATGAATAAATGGGCCTATACAAAATATATATTTTGACTTAAGAAAATTATTGAAAAACTCTGTTTCGGTTCATTTTTGTGCTTTGCGAAAGTAAACCAGACGGCAGAGGGTGAAATGCTATTTTTCTTTAGGCTTATTTTACGCACAAAGATGTTTTAAATAAAGGCAAACCGTAAACAATTCCGGTTATCTTTATGACTAAAAGGAGTAGATGCTTCCACTATTTATGACTAAAAGGAGTATTTGCTTCCACTGTTTGAAGGGAAAAAATTCAAGTGATTGTGCTGGTGCTGCATGTGCACACACAATGCAGCAGTGTTAATTTCGTTAACGAAGAAAAATTTTCATTAACTAACATTTTTTCTGTTACTAAGACGAGATGTTGATGAGCTACAAATAATCTCTGATGACTGAATTTATGCCGCGTTTTCGTTAACTAGACGAGACTGGACTATAATGTTATTTGAGGACTACCGGACATTCAAAATGCATTCTATAGAGCATCACAGTCCCGCCCACAGTCCGAGAGAGCTCTGGTGCCGGAAGTAAATTTCTTATTCATTTCTCCCATTGACTTTTGGAAAAATCAGTATCTAAAGAGTTTTAGAGCATGTGTGAGGATAACCAGCTACGGCTGAACTCATAAGCATATAACATATCATTTCGAGAGAAAAAATTAGGAGAAAATAAAATAAAAAAAAAAGTAAAAGGTACAAGACTGTGTACATACAGTGCTCAGCATAAATGAGTACACCCCACTACATTTGTCAGAAAACATTTAGTTTCCTTTCAGAATCAACATTTTCTATGAGATAATATACTACAAAATACTCCCACAAATGTGGGCCATTGATTGCAAACAAGATTTGTTCATTTGCACACACAAAAAAGTGATTTTCCTAACAAATTAATTCAAGCCCATGTTGCAAAAATAAGTAAACCCAAATTATAGTCTTAGGAGAAAAGCTACACTTAAGACTGCAAAATTCTAATTAACAGGCATACAACCACAGGTGAGTCTAATGATTCATTTAAGAGGTGTCCAGCAGACAGGTGACTTTAAAAGGGCATTACTTAAAGAAAAGCATTTCATGCTGTCAGCAATGGCTCCCCATGGAAAAGAAATGTCACAAAATCTGAGAAAGGAAATAATTTCTTTACACAAAAAAGGTGAGGGCTACAAGAAGATCAGCAAAGCTTTACATATCAGTCAAAATACTGTAGCAAAGGTGATCCAAAAATTTAAGAAAGATGGAAGTGCAACCATCTTACCGAGACATCCAGGCCGTCCACGGAAGTTAACTTCTCAACCGGAGCGTCTTCTGATGAGAAGGGTTGAAGAAAATCGCCATGCAAATTCACTGCAGTTAGCTAAAGCAGTAGAAAGGCAAACTGGAGTGACTGTTTCCCGTGACACCATACGACGCACACTGCAGAGGAATGGCATGCATGGGTATCGTCCACGAAGCAAGCCTCTCCTAAAACCCATGCACAAAAAAGCACGCCTAGAATTTGCTAGGGCCCATGCTGAAAAAGATGAAGACTACTGGGACTCTATACTCTGGTGTGATGAGACAAAGATCACAGTTTTTGGAACTAATGGTTTAAAAACTGTATGGCGTCGTAAAGGTGAGGATTTCAAAGAAAAATGCATGTTGCCTACAGCAGGGCTCCAGACTGCGACCAAATGGTCGCATTTTGCGACCAAATTTTGAGAGTGTGCGACTGAATTTTACATCCAGTCGCACATGTGCGACCAGTAGATTTGCACACGCACGCACGCAAACACACACTTGCACACACTCGCGTCTCATTGAGTGATGCCTGTCTGTTAGGCGGCAAATGCGTGTGAGAAGAATAGGGAATGGCCACTGTAAGTGGCTAAAATGTGTGGAGGGGGAGGGGCCTAGAAATAATTGAGCGGGCGTAAACATCTGTGGGAAGGAAACCGAGACAAATATCATCACAACCTGATATGTGCGTGCGTCTGAGCTATGAGCAAGCGAACTATTGATTCGTTCTTCCGACCTGCGGCTAGTGTACCAGTGCCAGAGCCTAGTGTCACCGTCAGATGATGATTCAGAGTCAGAGGTTGGTGTGGCTAAAAAAGTCCGCACCAGGGCCGGCCCGTGGTATAGGCAAATGCTAAGGGCGCCACTCATCCATAGGGGCGCCAGAATGAGTGAACGAGTGATTTTTTTTTTTTTTTTTTTTTTTTTTTTTTTTTTTTTTACATATTTTTTTTTATAATAGGCTACTATTTAAAAACCATTAATTCAAAACACTTCCAAATAAAGCAAAAAAAAAAAAAATCCGGCTCTTCAATCTTCCCCCGCCCATCGAGTGCTTTACTTGAAGTGCGTCAGAAACAGAGCACGTGCACTATCAGTTGTTGGTAATTTGTTGTGTAGCGTGCCCGACGACGCATCCAATGTATACAGCACTGATTTTGTTAACACACAGCTCGTAGAAACGGGCCTGGCAGCTCGCGCCAGTTCTAGACACGGTGAAAGTTTCCTGATTGTGACGGAAGGCCGAATTTACATGACACATTATAAATGAGCATAGTCTGCGATAGATACAGTGCCAAAAAGAAGAGAAGAGGATAAAGACAGAGGTAAAGAGATGTAGTGAAATAGCAATTTATTGCATAGGAGTAAGAAGATACTATAATTTCATGGCAGTTATTTTTACCTTAAACTTAATGTTAGCAGTTGTTCTGAGATCTGAGTCCCCAGACTGTGATTTTGTACAATCAGTTTTAAGACGCATTTTTTATTATCACTTTTTGTTTTGTTTTTTGTTTTGTTTTTACTCTACAGTTGTGCAGTTTTGGGGGGATACAGTACAGGCCAAAAGTTTGGAAACATTACTATTTTTAATGTTTTTGAAAGAAGTTTCTTCTGCTCATCAAGCCTGCATTTATTTGATCAAAAATACAGAAAAAATGTAATATTGTGTTATATTATTACAACTTAAAATAATTTGTTTTCAATTTATTATACTTTAAATTATCATTTATCTCTGTGATGCAAAGCTGAATTTTCAGCATCTTTACTCCATTCTTCAGTGTCACATGTGACATCCAGTCTATCACATGATCCTTTAGAAATCATTCTAATATGATGATTTATTATGAGTGTTGGAAACAGTTCTGCTGTAATGTGTGTGTGTGTGTGTGTGTGTGTGTGTGTGTGTGTGTGTGTGTGTGTGTGTGTGTGTGTGTGTGTGTGTGTGTGTGTGTGTGTGTGTGTATGTGTGTGTGTATATATATATATATATATATATATATATATATATGCATGAGGCGCCAGGTAAAATCTTGCAAATTGGTCAGGGCCGGCCCTGGTCCACACTCACCATTTTCGAGAAGACTGGCTGCAAGAATTCAGATGGCTGAGGTACTATAATTATAGAACTACTTTTCACCAAATACAAAAGCCAGCTCGACTTTCAAAGGAAGAATGGCTTAAAACTTAACGAAACATACAACAACGATAAAGCATGCACACAAACTTTTTTACTATGCACATTTTTTATTCTGAGTGTATGGAATTTTGTTTACTATTTGTACTGTCATGACAGCGATGGTGCTGTCAGTTTACCTTGTTGCATCTTCAAAAGTGCAGAATAATATGTGACATTGAATTTGAAACGGCACATTGTAATTTCTGCATCTATTATTAAAGTATTTATTAGTAATACAGTGGAAATTAGTAGATTTGGTTAGCATGTTGATTTACGGTGTGCGCCCCTAAATTTTCTGGTTGTGCCCCTAAAATTTTCAGTTGGGGGCCACTGTGCTCCTAGTGTAAAAAGTTAGTCTGGAGCCCTGTACAGTGAAACATGGTGGTGGCAGTGTTCTTATGTGGGGCTGCATGAGTGCTGCTAGTGTTGGGGAGCTGCATTTCATTGATGGTATCATGAACTCAACAATGTACTGCTCTATACTGAAGGAGAAGATGCTGCCATCACTCCGTGCACTTGGTCGTCGTGCACTTTTCCAACACGACAACGATCCAAAACACACATCTAAAGCTACTGTTGCATTTCTGAAGAAGAACCGGGTGAAGGTGATTGAATGGCCAAGTCATGTCTCCTGATCTGAACCCAATCGAACACCTGTGGGGAATTCTGAAGCGACAAGTTGAGAAACACTCTCCATCCAGCATCCAGACTCTAAAAGAGGTTATTCTTGAAGAATGGAAAAAGATAGATGTTGCAATATGTCGTCAACTTGTTCGTTCCATGCCTAGAAGACTTGGTGCTGTCCTTAAAAATCATGGTGCTCATACAAAATACTAGATTTAGTAGTTTTTGTTGTGGGGTGTATTCATTTTTGCTTCAACTAATTTGAGTAAAACTGAAGATTTTGTGATCCAAGTTAAATTATTAACCTTTAATTTCATGTTATGGAGTTAAATAAGTGTTCAATAAAACTCAGCCTTGTGAAAAGTTTGGAAATTGTTCTTTTGTTCATTGAGCTACTGATTGAATTTGTACTTTTTAAAGGGGGTGTACTCATTTATGCTGAGCACTGTATTTTCATTTTGAGCGCAGGAACTACTCATCCCATAAACCATAGCTCCTCATTGACTTCGACTGAAGCCACAACCGCGAACGAGCCTTTTGAGCGACTTCCAAATCTGATTACGGCCGCTCGCACAAACTTTTTCCTCCAGTGAATTTTATCTTGTATAGTGAATGTAAATTAGTGAATTTAAAATCGTGTAAATAAAGTGTTTTATATAGGCATTGTGTATTTTATATATTGTGTGTATGTGTAAAAGTGGTTAACAATAGCTTCAGCAACATGGTGCAGTGCTTTGTACCTGACTGCAATCACCACTCAGTCATCAACACATGTCGTTGCCATTACACAAATGTTTAGTAAATGCAAAAAAAGGTATGCCTAGGCTAAATATTTTTTTGACAGTGCCATTATAAAATGCTTGATATGACTCATACCATATGAAGGCTACAGTAGCCTAGCTAAGTTACCAACCTCCCTGCAAAACTCACATGGCAGCCAAGGAGATCATGATTGCACTGATAAGTCTACCGTGCAAAAACGCAACACAGGTTTTTTTTATTTTAGTTTTTATTAATGATCTTCAGTCTTCACAGACTTTCGCGGGGTTTAACCAGACGGTTACACAAGCTCCACCAATCAAATGCATCACTGTGGGATTGTTCAGGATTGTGGGTAATGAAGTACTTAGCCAAGACATCGCGAATAAAAGGCATTTATATCAAAACAATGTCAGTGCCCCAGTGCCCCATGATCCTTTTGCATTTATATGAGCATATACTATCACTTAGTACAGCCGTAGCTGGTTTTAAGTCTACCATGTATGGTTACGTTTTTATGGCTTATACCCCAAATGTCAATGCAGAAATTGCATTGAATTTTTACTTCCGGCGCCAGCTGTGGGCGGGACTGTGATGCTCTATAGGCTACTGTCTTTCAAAATGTGCGTCCCCGTCATTGGATTGCGAGCGGACAAGGGCCGTTCGCATATTTAGTCAGTATAGCAGCCTCAGTGGGTGGAAAGCCTAATAAAACGCAAACTAAAGATCTGAAACTATTGCCTCAGCACCCAAAGGGGTAGTGAGGTGACCAGACGTCCCGTTTTTCCTGAGAGTCACAATTCTTTGTCGAACTTAAAGTTAGTGAAGGCGGGATAGTCGGAATCACACTGATAGAAGTGCTCTCTATCGCGCGCACACTCCACTTCCTCAGTTCTCATATACAGCGCGCGATCAGTTCTCAGCACTCAAATAGACACACAGCAGTCCAAATTTTTATCGTGTAGAGCATCTCACTTGAATAGAGTAGGTTATAGATTAAGTGAACGTGAACTGGTGGGTGAAAACTGAAAGTGTATCAGTATTTCTCAAATTATTCAAATTATGAATAATTCAGCATTCAAATACATTGTGAATACGGTATCATTTGATTTTGTATCCAATGACAGACCCATTGTTGGTTACAGTTTCATTTTAGCCTAAATTAATTCATTTTGGCTTGTCGTTTATATTGCTAGAACTTCTGAAAGGCCTATTTTAAATTCTTGTTCTTTTCTAAATATTGCTAATTTAAAGGATTTGTTGTTGAGTGAGGGGAACTATGCTCACAGTTTATTATAATGTTTGTAAACATTTTGCGTCGGTTTTAGGCCGATGTCTGAATGAAATAATAAAATGCGACTTATACGTGGCTTGTTTTTTTCTCTAAAAAACAATTGTTTTATATGCATAGCATAATGTAACCATGCAGCAAACCTTTTTAAATATTTTGATAAATAACTGAAAATAAATTACTTTTTGAACTGTTTAATATTGTATTAATCGGTCAAAATTCTTAACGGTCTGTTAACATGTTAAAATGAACATCCCTAAGTTGTACTGATTTCCTATGGATCTGAGAGGTCTCTAAGCTATGCCTTTGGCTCATGCTGGGCTGATCACAGGCCCTGTTGTACTCCAACAGAACCACCCCACTGAGGGCTACACGCCACAGCCAGCGGGCAGAGAGAACGATGCCAATGGAGATATGAACTTTACATATCACTGCAGGGGAAGAGGGAAAAAAAAGCTGTGGGTCTTTCAAGAGGAGTTCGAGTTTCAACATGAGACAACATTCCAGACATGGCTAACCCACCCAATCTCTCAATTTCCATCCATGTCCCCCCTCTCTCTCCCTTGTTCACAGTATCCATCCAAAAGTGTGCGTGCAAACACAAACACCCTTTGTGTCTGTCAACAGTGGTCTTTTCTCACTGAATGGAAAAGCTGCTTCTAATGTGGGCACCTCTCAAATGAAATGAGCCAAAGGACTCAACCACTCCCTAAACCCACACAATAAACATAATGAGCCAATTTAAAGGACACCTTGTATCAAGTCATTCATTGTCACTGGGCCTGTTATTGTTTTTTTATGCTTGAAGGCATTATTCCATCATTCCTTATGAATAGAATCACATAAACTTTTAAAATCACAACAACATACAGGGAGTGAATCTGAAGTTCGGATAGTAAATGTGAGAAGAAAGAGTGTCTGAGGCACAATTAACAATAGCCTTAAATATACACTGATTTGCGGAATTTGGCATGTTTATGCTAACAATAATGTCGCTGAAAATGCATCTATGAAAATGTCAAACTAATGTCACCTCTTAGATTGTCTTTGATTAATGCCAAGTCATTATCAAACAACTTCTGAGATAAGACTGCAAATCAAAATCTGAATGAAGATCAGATTTAGCAACATAGTTAAGCACACACTTCCAATGTTTCATGCATATGTATACAATATAAATGAAAATATAACTATAAAATATGATTTAATTACATTTTCAAATTAAAAGAAGTTCTGAAGGATTGTGTGACAATACAAAACTAAAATAATGGCTGAAATTCAGCTTTGCCATTACCAGAATATATTGCATTTTTTAATATATTGAAATAAAAAACAGATATTTAAAAAAATCTATTTATTTTTTTTTCTCTCTTTTTTTTATTGTAATACTATTTTGTAATATTACTGTTTTTACTATATTTTACTATATTATTCAAATAAATGCAGTCTTGGTGAGCATGAATGCCTTTCAAAAACATCAAAATTCTCACCAACCCAAAACATTTGAACGGTAGTCTATACATGAAGACAAGATGATGAAATGTAGCACTTACTGAAAACTTAGTATTATGCCATATGTTAAAAATGTGTTAAAAACCTGTACAAAAAAAGATATACACTTCCACAATGAAAATGTTTAAGTCTTTTGTTTGAAAACAAATCAACTGTAAAGGATATTTTCAAGATGAGTTGAAACTTGAAATGTTTGGCAACATTTTTTACTATCATTTAAAGTGAAAAAAATGAGAAAGTAAATTTGCAAAGCAATTCTTATTTAAGCCCTGGTAGGGGCCATTTGCACTTAGTGCAAAAAGCAATAGATGCTATTTACACTAAGTGAAAATAGCAGTATTTTTAACAATAAGCTATTTACACTAAGTGCAGATAGCGATATATTATATTTACACTTTTAAAATAGTCAAATTGTCTGCCATTTATACTAATTGCAAATAGTGGCAATTATTTGCACCTCAGCATTATAAACATTATAAAACCATATGCAGTAATGTATTGAGTGTAAATTTTCATTTTAATTCAAATTAACTGGATGCTACCTTATGGAACTTTTTCACATTTCCGTGTTTCTCAGCACCAGAAGTCATCAAAGTTGGGTAAACTTGAAGAGCAGTGAATGGGAGAGCACAGTCATATGGAGTAGAATAACCCTAACCCTTCATAAACATCTTGATATTCATGACAAAAATACACAGTGAGGAGTAAAAGTGTGAACACTACTAAAGACTAAGTACTTTTCAGAAGTTTAAAGGAACAGAAGCAGGTGTTGGAGGTCAATCGCTCAACAGATTAGATAATGACTTTAATTAGATGCATCACTAGTGGTTTGGTTTGGCATGCCAGAAGCAATTTGGGGTTTAACAGAGTTGAATGACCTACCAACAATTTGTTCCAGTAACCAGTTCAGTGTGAAACAAAAGCCAACAACTTATTAGTAATATTTTTAGCAACACCTTGTTAGCAACCTTTCCATAAGCTGGCATGAAGACTGTAGAAAGAGGACTTTTCATCTCTGCATAAGGTTGAACCACCTAGCTATACACCTTTACCCACGAGGATTTCAGCATCTTAACATGTGGCGCACCAGACCCAGCAGGAACATTACTGTTATCCCATGAGCCTTTGTGACAGTGTGTTCAAAGGGAATTACCACCACAAAATAGGAAAAGGGTTTTACTGTAATACCCTTCCAAAACACTGGATCTTGGCTCATGTCTTAAACAACGTTCTGCCACACGATGAAAGCCTCTCTGAACAAAACAACTGGAAAATTGTCAAGATGTCTGAGCTCACTGTCAGTGGAGGGGCAGACATAAACGAAGGACCTGGTTATGCAACAAGCACCACGTGACTGCGCACAAATGTGAATTACTTACTGAATGTAGAATTAAAATGATATAAATGATCTTGCTAATGACTCAATCAAACTTATGTCTGAAAGGCAAAGTTTAACTAATACATTTTAATTCAGCAAAATACAAAATAAAGTCTTGGCCACACTGGGCTATGCATATGTCCATAATAAACAATCAATGCATACGAATTATTACAAACCTGATTCCAAATAAGTTGGGACACTGTACAAATTGTGAATAAAAACAATGCAATGATGTGGAAGTTTCAAATTTCAAAATTTTATTCAGAATACAACATAGATGACATATCAAATGTTTAAACTGAGAAAATGTATAATTTTAAGGGAAATTTAAGTTGATTTTATATTTCATGGCATCAACAATGTTAGGACTAGGCCATGTTTACCACTGTGTGGCATCCCTTCTTCTTTTTATAACAGTCTGCAAAGGTCTGGGCACTGAGAGACAAGTTGCTCAAGTTTAGGAATAGGAATGTTGTCCCATTCTTGTCTAATACATGCTTCTAGTTGCTCAAATGTCTTAGGTCTTCTTTGTCTCATCTTCCTCTTTATGATGCACCAAATGTTTTCTATGGGTGAAAGATCTGGGCTGTAGGCTGGCCATTTCAGTACCCGGATCCTTCTTCTACTCAGCCATGATGTTGTAATTGATGCAGTATGTGGTCTGGCATTGTCATGTTGGAAAATGCAAGCTTTTCCCTGAAAGAGACGACGTCTGGATGGGAGCATATGTTGTTCTAGAACTTGGATATACCTTTCAGAATTGATGGTGTCTTTCCAGATCTGTAAGCTGCCCTTGCCACACGCACTTATGCAACCCCATACCATCAGAGATGCAGGCTTCTGAACTGAGCACTGATAATCCGGATGACATGGCATCCCAGTTTTCAAAAAAGAACTTCAATTTTTTACCTGTCCCAACTTTTTTGGAATGTGTATCTCTCATGAAATCCAAAATGAGCCAATATTTGGCATAAAATTTCAAAATGTCTCACATTCAACATTTGATATGTTATCTATATTGTATTGTGAATAAAATATAAATGTATGAGATTTGTAAATTATTCCATGGTTTTGTTTACTCAAAATTTGTACAATGTCCCAAATTTTTTGGAATCGGGTTTATACATACAAATTTTCCCTCATCCTTCTGCCACTTGAATGAAATGGAGCATTAAAATGTCAAACAATTTTTTTTTAATTAAATACATTTTCTCTTAAATTTCATATTCTTAATTTCTGTCCTGTTTAACTACACTCAGTCTAACAAGACTTCATGCATATCCATGATGGTTATCTTTCTATTCCTTCTCAAAATGATAATCTTTACCCAATCATGAATGAGGACGTTACACAGAAGGTATTTAAGATAAAACTTTACAGACTGATCCTAGTCACTCACTTGGAGGAAGATAAAATCATTACAACGAATGCAGACATGATGTTCTGATCTCATATCTCTTGCATAGTCTATTTTCGTCGCCCGTCTTTGTAAAGTTGTTATGGTGCTGATCCGCTGTGAACCAGTCAGCTTGCATTCATCTTAAATTTACGTTGCTATTCTGTTCATAAAGACAGACCATTTCTCCAAACATGACATTTTATCATGGAAACTTCAATTAATAATTTTTGTGAAAATGCTAATTTATGGGAACTAACCAGGCTAGCAATGTTTTGTTCAAAAATATAATAATAATCTGTTCTGAATGAGCTGAAGTTCAATGGTAACAAAGATTATGTCAATGTACGTCCTTATTCAGATTTACAATACAAAATATTTGGGTCACAGAGGTCAAATATAATCCAGGCTAAAGTAATCACTATATTAAAGCAAATTATATTAATAGCAGTACTATTTATTGAAATATTTGTATTCTGAAATGCCTGATTATTCCCTCTGATTATTATACAAAGTTGCGATTTCTTGCTTCCAAATTACTTGCACAGAACCCATTACAAGTCAATCATGAAATGAAAGTGTTGGGAAGCCTGTAGAGATTCACTTTAAATTATTAAAGAAACCAGAAATGAAACCACCGAGAAGGTAAAACAAATCGAAGCTGAAAAGAAACTACACTAAATCACAGCCATATTTATTATAGCTACAAACGATCGCTTTCTGACACCATATAATAAACAGAAGCAACACTGTTTCCAACAAGTAGTCTGTCTCTCTTTGCCGAAAGCAAAATCTCTTCATGGCACAATAAGCGGCAGAATATATTTGATATTTAAATGCACAGCTATGTGGACTGGGATTTGGACCAATGACATTTCACAGTGCATCACCACAAAACCAGAAACCAAATGATCACCAAACTGCCACACTCCAGTTACATGAGCTATCCTTTAAATCGCTGGTCACTTTGCCGTATCGCCTGGTTTAGGCACAGTGTGGAAATGAGGCAAAACAAGGGATTAAGAAAACCCCCTTTACCTAATTTGGGTTCCTGGTTCCTGACCAGCCTTTTAAAAACTGCTTGTAAATTTCTAATTATGCAATATTAATCACCTAATCTTAAATTAAATCATTGTTTCTTTCAATTAAATCAGGTTTTGTATTTCTTTTTTAAACATTGTACACAGCCATAGGAAGTTGTTATACCCTGTGTGAGCAAAGTTAGTAAGTTTTAGTCCAATGTGATAATATTAGCATTTTTGGGGAAAATAAAATCCTCTCTAGGTCAGCAATCACTTTTAGACTATTAAATCAAAGGCAGAAGAATGCATTCACATGTAGTAATTTCTAACAGTGAGATAAATGCGAGGACCCAGATGTGAGATGTTGTTCACGTCTTCTGATCTGCGCTGTTTGTGTTTTCTACAGTAGCCTTTTATATTTTAGACTAATTATGCTAAAAATAGAAAATGAATGCGAGCTCTCACATAATGGGAATAATACGGTCCATCCTTTAATTAATCTCTAGTTTCGATGAATATTTAAAAGCTGACTGTAAGATGCAGGACTTGTTCTTTAAGTTGAAGGAACGGTTGTCTTCCACAGTTTATGCTAGATCTAGCGATGACTGACAGCATCGCTCATGGATTAACTCACTGAGCAGATTCCAAAACAGTCCTGAGTAGCCTGACCCATCTGTCATGAACAAGAGGAGAGAGTATTAAAACATGTACATGCTTGTGTAAAACATGCTCTGGGTGGAAAAACTCACTGGCTTTCAGTCAGCTCATGTCTCACTGCCGTTTTTACCTCAATAATTTACAGGGCTACTACATTCTTAGGGAACACAAGCGAGTGAAAGCAAAGCTGCCTGACATTGTTAAGGAACTGTAAACGGTGTGTTGAAATCCAGCTCTCTTTAAAGTTAATCTGTCAGTTTGCCATATGGGTTATCCCTGATTTGTAACAAGACAGGTGGGGGTGGAGATGAACACCATACTCCAGATTTTGGCTAAATGAAAAGAGGCTGTTAAGAATGTAAGATTTTAATGTTCAAGTTGTGTAAATACGAGAAACAGTAAAAAAAACTCACTCTATTGATTTTTGTATGCTGGACTTCTCCAATCATTTAGTCCTCTTAAACCACGTCATTAAATTCAACCTCAAGCTCGCATTCAGATGTGACTGCATCCAATCAACTTGCAATGCACAGAACCCCTCTCTACATTATTTCTGATAATCTATTTCACTCAGATGTATGCAAAAGAAAAGATCTGATTTGGTTCATTGCAACAAAAATAACAAGGTTACAAATAAATTAAATGAGGCACTTCTGCATGAGAACTTCACTTACTGAGAACTTCTTGATGTTGCCTTGTTTGGTAAAACCCAACCCAGTCCCAAAAATCTCCAAGGCACTTCTTTGAGAAATCTTTGATGTGCTTAATATCCATATTGCATTTAGAGTGGCAAGGAATACAACAAATTACTAATATGCAAGGATTTCACACGGACATCAATATCCTGTAGCAGAATATGACCATAATTGGACTGACTATAACCCTTCAGACACACAGGGGAGTTTGCTGACTGTCTGACCTGACAGGAACTCACCCTGTTTGGCCTCTAGCCAAAGCAGTCCCAATCTGCTTGAAGAAGACATGCAGACTGTCCTGAAAGCAACCTCTGCAGGTGCACTGCACCAAATAACCAATCCTTGACCCCTAGTGAGCAGACAGACTACTGAATTTAATCCCCCAAAAAAGGCTTTACTGCACCAGTCTAACTGCAGTTGATGGCTGAAGGAAACTATTTACATCTATTGTTTACATTAAGTGAATACATTACTGGAATGGTGAAGAGATGCTAATGGGCTTTTCATGTTCAGTTTGGATGCAGCTGTTGTTTGGTGTCACACAGGGTTGATTCAGCAATTAATCCAGTGCTACTGCCATTGCATCTCATATGTTAAATAAATGAGTCCCTGATGGTTAATATTAATATTAGACACAGCAACAGCTAGGCAAGTCAAAGCAACAACTCATGAGCTTGAAAATTAATTCTTCAGCTAAAGTGTAATCTATGACAACAACAGAATTTGCTAGAATGAGCATACAGGGTATCAGGATGCAGATTAGCTCATTTAAAATATTTTAAATGTGAAATGGAACATTTTAAAAGAGATTTAATAATTAATGTATAATCTGATCAGTGTCTGATAATCTATTGACTCAGTACAGACAATGATTGTACAGACAATTACTAAAACGTTACTATACTGTAAACTATAGCCATAAACACACAACAACAGCTGCCAAAAGAAAAATGTTTAAAAAGCAGTCTACTTACTATTTCTGTTGGTCTTGATCTTGGCCAGAAGTTTATGAGCTGAAGGAAGGTCTCCATTCTTCACAGCCAGAAGAAGGTCCTGCTCCTTGCCCATGGCTCTTGTCCAGCTTCCAGAAAAGTGGATTTACAATGTCATGATCTTCTCTGGTCGTGAAACTTTGGACTTGGCTTTTGGTTTACCTTATCGTTTTTTACACATATGATCTTTATTTAAAAAAAAAAAATTCGGGTTGCTTTTAAGGTCCTATGCTACATAAAGTAGATGAATGTTTCTGAGCAGCGGGAATATACTGAATGTAAGCCATCCTTACAGCCAGAAACATCACAGGGAAACCTATGGGGAAAACAGACATGATGTATTATCATGGTTCTATACAGTCATTTACACTTTAACATAATACTTGTACAGAAAAAGCAACTTTTGTTGTGGTTATAAGAAAACGGTTTATGACGTCTTGAATCTGTTTCTTATTTACAATAAACAAGCAACCAATCACTTCCAAGAAACCTAAGTGCGCTTTTGTGATTGTTTCGTTGTTAAAGTACAGTACATTAAGGAGAGTACGGTTAATAAGACGTTGAATTTAAACCTATGCATTAATGACAACTTTCCTGAGCGGTAGGTTTAATTTAATCAAATAGTAAAGAAGAAATGCACTTGTCGTGTAGAGCTGTAGGATCGCATGTATACTCACCAATGCGTAGCCCGGTCGATATAAGCGCTTAAAACCACTTATTCCACGAAATAGACGAAGTTCAAGAAGCATAATCCCGTTTAAGTTTTCGTATTCTGTTCAGGAAATCGCAAAAGAGCAATGCCATTACTGAACGTGTTTGACAACACAAGTGGCCGGTGCGTGAGCGCGCGCGGATCTGTCACGCGCCTCCCTGGTGCTCTCTCTTCCTTAAAGGTGCGCTGTGAAGATCAATTAAAGATCTTAAATATTCCAGAAAAAAAGTATAAAAAAAAAAAGTATTACAACTTTTAAATACTCTGTATGTTCAAATTGCTGAATGTATTGTTCCAAATATTTTGATATAATTTCATGTTGTATTTCGGTTTGCATTTATATCATAAGTGTTAATCAGGAAAATAAATAAATCAGGGCTTTGTATTCGTTGATTGTAATTTCAGCTACATAGTCAAGGAAATGGGAACTACCATGTGAAGTCGTTGTAGTTTCTAAAGTTAGTGCGACATCTGGTGTCTGGACGCTATAATGTCCTGAGAGTTCACCAGCAGCCATTAAGTTATTTTGGCATCGGCTGATTGTGTTTTTTAATGTTATAATAATAAGAAATAATTTCTTAAAGGAGAGACACCGATAATATCACTGTGCAAACTAATACTTGTCTTCCAAAAAATATCATCTTATATAAGACTCCTCTAGAGTTGCAATGCAATAATGTTTAGTCCAGAATATAAATACACAACTAACAATACAAAAAGTTATATATATATATATATATATATATATATATATATATATATATATATATATATATATATATATATATATATATATATATATATTTTCATACAAATTACACTTTCTGATTGTGAAAAAAATAAAATAAATCACTGACTCAACCACATTCTTTGGCTAGCAATTGTTGGGGAAATTTCCTGTGAATTTCCTGTGATAAACAGATTTATTTAGAGATCAGATTTCCAAAATACATCCAGATAAATTTGTGATCGTGAAATTCCTTCCAGGTTTTCATCTCCAAACGATAATCATGATTAGCTATAAACACTAGTTTAGTGTGTTTTTGGTCATAGTAGTAGTTTGGATATT
The DNA here is from genome assembly GCF_023724105.1 of Carassius gibelio. Lineage (NCBI taxonomy): Eukaryota > Metazoa > Chordata > Actinopteri > Cypriniformes > Cyprinidae > Carassius > Carassius gibelio. The sequence goes on along the minus strand of NC_068382.1, from coordinate 13,239,255 downwards.
TCCGATGGTCAGCGGTGCTAAAACCATACACTCTCACCTACACGAGAACAGAAAAAAACATGATATTACTATAAAACAAACTCAGGGGCTGGTTCAAATAAACCAGGCTTTGAAATGAACAACCAGACTTGAAGAAATGCTGGCAAATAGTAATAATTAGTAGTAGTACTGTAGTAGTAGTATTACAATAGCACTTACAATGTCACATGTGTGCATGGCCAGCAGAAGAGTAAATGCTCCATTAGTGGGTCTGTAGATCCCCCATCTTTTTGTTTTTAATTGTCTTCCCATAAGAAACCTAAAATGAATAGTGTAAGACATAGCCATTAACAAATAATGAACGGATAACTTCATATGTAGATTTTCATTCATCTAAATTTTAATTAGAATTATATATATATATATATATATATATATATATATATATATATATATATATATATATATATATATATATATATATATATATACATACATACATACATACATACATACATACACACACACACACACACACACACACACACACACACACACACACACACACACACACACACACACACACACACACACATACATACATACATACATACATATATATATATATTCATTCAGAGAGCAGAGTCAGTGCCCACAGAAGCAGCCAGCAGACAGACCTGGGCACAGATACTCAATTGTCTCTCGAGACAGAAGGATGGTGACAATAATATAGACTACTATGTACAGTATTTGGCTGTGTGTGCTCAAATATGATGAGCTGCTACTAAGAGAAAACATGTGATGACGTGATGAACTAGGTGTAGTATGTGGCAACTTAACTAATAAGTGCACATGTATGGAAATTTCTCTTACCTGTTACGCACATATCTGAGAAAGTCTGGATGGAGTATGTAGTAAGAACTTTCATTAAAATGCCCACTGTAATAATTCCTTGGCCTTCAAAATAAAAAAAGAATAATAAATCATTGAACAATATTTCATATATAAAGGTCATATTTAAACCACAACAGCCAAACAAACAGAAGGCAGATACTTGAATGAAAAATACCAATCGCTCTCAGTTTTGGTTTATGACAGGGGTGGGGAACTCATCTGGGGTCGGTGGCCACATTGGACAGAATATCAAATCAGACAAGCCTAGAAGGTGCAGTTAGAGAACGGAGACTTTAAATAGCTCAGGCTGGAACCACCCGTGTTTGAAATCTCAAAAAGAGATTTATGAAATGGAATGAACAAAAAAAAAAAAAAACATTAAGTGGATTGATGCTCAGAGGACTACATGGAGGAATTGTGTGGACTGTGTCACCTAGTTAATTTGAATGATTTGGCATTAAAAGACATTTCATAATGGGTTAAATGAATTCCCTGGCAAAATCCATAGGCCATTCCCTTCTGCTGAGTGGTTCCTCATTTACTGTGGGGACTATGGATGAGGAACCCCACAATTTTCCAGTACCTACTACACCATTGCCCTCAGACAACATGTCTGCGACAACAAAATCTCATCACGTCATGGCTACTACACCAGAGCATTTCCACGTCCCAACCATCATGTCAGGATGTATTCATGCAGCATAGAGCGCCCTCTCGTGGCTGTAGACGGTAATGTTTTTTCTTGGTTCATTTCTCTTGGTTCATGACGAATTAATTTTGATAAATAAGTCGCACCTGACTATAAATCGCAGCACCAGCCAAACTATAAAATAAAGTTTGACTTATAGTCTGGAAAATACAGTAATTAAATTTCACTTTAAATATTTTGTTTTCACATGGTTTATGTCATTTGATGTAGATTTCATTAACTGCAACTCCGTGTGGTTAATTTGGCAACTGCATTAGATTTCAGTTTCTTGGCCTGCGGGGCCGTATGGCATGATAAGGCGGGCTATATCAGGGCCGTCCTTAGGCGGGTGCAACTGCTGCTGCCACACCAGGCCCCATGAACAGACCAATGGGGAACTGTCACTGTCAATGGACCAAGGGGGACCCCGCTCCCTATCTTGCACCATGCCCCGCATCAGCTAAGGATGACCCTGGCCTGTATATTTTGCACTACTGGTTTATGCTAACAAATACTGTTTGATAATTTATTTTCTGTTAGAATGTCTTACGTTCGTCCACGATATGCTCCTGATGGTATTTTTCTGTTCTTCATAAGGGACTCAAGAAAGTTGTAGTCTCTTGGACCCTCAGGGATTAGAACATATTTAATGTCCTTTCTCAAAAAAAGACAAAAAAGTATGAGAGGTTCAGCCAAAGCACCTCACGTATAAGAACAAGTGATTGTTAAGACACACCTTGTCAGTAGGAATCTGTTTGAAACCTCTCTTTTTGTGTATCATGAGGGACTGGATTAAGGAATGTGCTGTGTGCACATAAACGGACGTCCTTGTCCCAACATCCTCCTCGTGTCCTGCTATAATGGCTGCATTCACCCTAGCAGAAACAAACAAGTGATTAAAGGAATAGTTCACCCCAAGATTAAAATCACTGCATGATTTACTCTACCTCAAGCCATTCTAGGTGTTTATGACTTTCTTCTTTCAGACGAATGCAGTCTGAGTTATTTTAAAATATCCTGGCCCTTCCAAGCTTTATAATGGCAGTGAATGGGTGGTCAAGATTTTGAAGCCCAAAAATATTCCATCCGTCCATCATAAAATGTGCTCGGGGGGTGAGAGGGTGTAATAAAGACCTTCTGAAATGGATAGATGCGTTTGTGTAAGAAAAACAGTAATCTCTAGCTTCTGCTGACTGTTGTAGGCGTGTTAACAAGTTCCAGCGAAAAAGTAGGCGTAGTGTAGATCTGGTGATAATATGCTAGTCTTGCTAGGGTGACCACATGCGCCGTTCATACGGGACACGTCCCAGCCAGGATTTTAATAATGCCTAAAACATCCAGAGCAGTTTGACCAATAACATGCAGGTATTGTACATAATCGACCAATCGTGGGGCTGTTTGTGAGAAGGTGAGATCTAGAGGGAACGATCAAAGCGATGCAAATATGCGCACGTGTTTGTTCGTTCAATTGACTTGAAGCATCGCTGCGCACAATCCAAAATAAACAAAAACAAAGTGCGCCACAATGCTTCAAGTCAAACAAAGAACAAACACGTGAAAGCGATTCGAAAGCATAAGGAGCCGCCGGCTCTGCTCTTTATAGTTCTCATGAATGTTACACAACGATCAACCTACACAGTGCAAATAGCCAAAACCTGGATATTTTAGGCAATATTAAAATACTGGCTGGGATGTGTCCCGTATGAACGCCGAATATGGTCACCCGAAGTCTCGCAAGAATAAAGTTTTGTTTATAGCAAAGAAAAACCAGTCTACTCTAACCAGTCTAACTCCAATTGTATTTATCTGGAAGAGGAAAGTCATAAACATCCAAGGAAGGCTTGAGGATGAATAAATCATGGGGGGACATTTTAATTTTTAGATGAACTATCCCTTTAAGAGGTTAAAGTTCTGACAAGGTATTCTGTTTTACACTTAATAGACTGTGACTGATCTACTGTAATATGCTAAACAAGTTGTTCAGTTTACCTGAAAACATAATCAGAAGAGTCAATCTCCTTTCCTAGCTTGGAGCCATTGAGAATACCGGAAGCCCCAACAACAGCACAGCGAATACAGCCATCCTTCGCTCTTTTGGGTACTTGTAGTAACTGGGTAGATGCAAGTTTAGGGATGGTGTCAACAGCTGCTTTTATGGCTATGAAAAGGAGAAAACAGTGCATTATTCTAGAACCATGTCTTAATAAACCATCTAAATTATCACATTTATGCTTTCTGATTAAACAAACCTGTATAATTAAATCCCATAAAGCCAAAGGGATTGTTGAAGTGATAAAGCCGGTTCCACTCACTCATGTTGACATGATCACTTTGTAAAAACAGCTGAATGTTTGGAATAAACTTCTCTTTATACACAGGATTAGAGGAATTTCGCAAGGACACCATGCATTCCTGAAAAACATATTGGTAATGGCTTTAACCCTGTAAAGCTTGATAAATGAAAAATAGTCTGAAAAGTTGTATATGTGTTTTATGCTTTGTATCATATTATCAGGCTTCTATGGCTCATGCATTGTCACAGCCATCAAAATAAACATCTCCTATTTACAATTGAACACAATTACGATGATCAGTCAAATATTGTAAATATTGTCTGTGTAGTTTTGTCATTTAAATAAGAAAATGAAAGAGAATGAACAAATAAGAGATTCTTGTTTAATTGCAATTATTTAATTGGGGGTGGATGTATGGAGAAATAGAAATCAAGTAAACCCAAGTAGCCTCAGTACAGTAAATGTTCATTTTAAGATATTACTAACGAAGGAAAAGTTTTTTGGTAAAAAACATTAAAGATTTGGCAGCAAAAAGACATGTACCAAAACCTGAAGATGAACATTTTTATAAGTACACTAAAAGGCCTTTTACTTCCAAAAGATGGGAGCTATCATTCAGAAGACAAGGCATGTAGTAGATAATGTTTTTCAGCCTATTTTGGATCATGTTGAGCACTAAGTTAGAGGCCTTAAAATTTCATATCATGATGCGGTAGGCTTTATTTTAATCTAAAAAAAGGTGGTCACGTTTGCTTTTATCTATTATTAATTATATCCATGCTTACAGAACGAAAACAAATTATATATGTTAAGATGGGGGTTTTTTTTCAGCAGGGTTGCATCAGTCATGTCAGCCACATTAACAGGGTGTCCACAAACTTTACTCTAGTTGTTGTTGTTGTTGTTATCCATCACACTTACACTCAGTTTAAACTGTGGATCCAAACGATATATATCATCAAATGTCCACTGGGGCAGAGCAGTAAAGTTGTGCTCGTACATAGGGGCCACAGGCGTTAACTGAGTCCCAAGACGGTCAGGGCTCATCGTTGTGTTAGTCACAGGTGAACTGTTGGCTGGGTCAGGCTCCTCAACTCTCAGCAAAGAACCTGCGACACTGTCTTCCTCCATACACATGGAATCATATTGTCTTAGGAGAAGGGCAGCAGAGTTATTAGACTCTTTTCTGTTATTGTTTTACCTGACGTAAACATTTTGATAGAAGCAAACACTTGAACAAACTAACTGCAATTGCGTAGCTCTCATTCTAGCCTGTTATAATTATACACGTTTGTGTTTCTTACCGCGAGAGTGCATTTGAAGTGTAATTTCCATTGTAAAATGTTACAAAAATAAACAGAAGTAAAGTTATAAAAGATATCGCCAAGAATATCCTCAGAAGAATCATCTTCGCATGCGCAGCTGTGAGATTAGAGCTTGATTAGGCCAATTACCGATGACTTGAAGTGAACTGCCTACATGGACGCACACGGGGCTTTTTTTTTTTTTTTTTTTTTTTTTTTTTATTAAGAAACTTACGTTTGGTATATTATATTATTTATCTTCAAAGCGAAGCGCACCGTTTTAACACTGCCTCGTTCTCCGCGTTTAAGTTTGCATATTAAAATATGCGATTGAGGCGAGAGCCAATGAGGTTTGTGCACAATTTTTTCTCCACCTAATTTTCCTTATATGGAGCGCTGCGTAAGTTAAAAAAAACACTCGTGTGTGCAGGTGTAAAATACTAGTCATTTTACTTGATTACTTAAGTATTATTTGGAGGGATTTGTACTGTATGCAAGTACAATTTAAACTGGTTACTTGTCCTTTTACTTTATTACATTTCTGGATATTTTTTTTTTTTTACATTTTACTCCTTACCATTTTATTTCATCTTAACAAGTACATTTGTATTTTATGTTATACATTTTAAATATGGTAAACAGAAGCTCAAATGTGCCTGTTTTTATCTGAAAACCAGTCATCAATGTTTTCATGCGTTGGCACCAACATTTCTACTTCAGTAGTGACTTTAATCAGTTAAAAGTCTGGCTTCAAAAGTTTACTATCAAATCTAAGGATGCATACTGAAGAAGCAAAGTTGCATTGAGTATTTTTCTTATCTTAATAATTATATGGTTTGCTTATTAATTAATCTAATTAGTCAAAAATAATTATTTATCAATCTTTGCTGAGATAAAAAAAAAAAAACTCTGAATACCAAATAAACAATTAAAAGTTTAATTGTCCTTAGACAGTGATGTTGAATAAACAACACAAACAAAAAAAAATGGCCTTCCAAATGTTAATGTTTTAATTCTATGACTCTCTTCATTAATGCAACACATTCTTGTAGTCTGTCTGGAATATGTTTTAGCCTCTGCATCACATCTTGCTCTTCAAAGGACTAGTTCACTCAAAAATTCTCTCATCATTTACTCACCCTCATGTCATCCTATGTTTATGAGTTTATAAAATGTATTTATCCTTGCACTGGATTTATCTTTGTTTGTTTATGTTTGTTATGTTATTGACCTGTGCATTTAGTTTTGTACAATTTAAAGCTGTACATTTTAAATTTTACTCGTACTTTTCATTGAGTAAAATGTTTAAGTACTTTTTACACCTCTGCACGTGTAAAACATACACATTAAAGATTAATGTTCCAACACAGCCTGTTCTTCACAAAGACTGTAAAAGCATACAGAGTCTTCTGCGTTTGATGTTTTTTTTTTTTTTTTTTTTGGAGTCGTTGTTTTTGATGATTCCAAAGTCACACAGTTTCCTCAAAGTCTGTATAGTCTTCAGAGCAGCGACAAGAATACATTTGTGAAACCTTTGAAAATATCTGAATTTTTGCATTGCTGAATAATCTCAAATCTTTTTGAACAATTATAGATAAACACAATCTGACTTAACTAATAACACACAAATCATTGTGGTTTTCACAATTTTATTGAAAACAATAATAATCGTTCACAGTGCAGGCCAGGGTGTAGAATGTAGGTGAAAATAGTAACTGGATTCTCCTTTAGTAGCAAATCATGAACCAGATATTTTCTGTAGCTGCATAGGACTTTGACCAATTTTAGACCATTACCCATAAATCGGTTTCGGTTTATCAGTACTTCTGGGTTATCTTGATATCACAGCCCTTTTGATGAAGTGCCACAGTATCTGCCATATATATTATATAGAATCAACTGAACATTTATTTTTATAGGAAATAGAGCTATATAAATAAAAACCTTTTATAAAGTTGGTCCAATTTTTTTGTATAAACCTTGGTTTTTGGAAAATATTGATCTGTTTTGCATTTGCAAGAAAACATTTTTTTTTTAAGTAAAAAGGGTTTTATCAAATGTAATGAACAATAATTAAAGATAAAAACTGCACAAAAAATGTATATACATACATACATACATATGTATATATATATATATATATATATATAAACTAGTAGCTTTCTCTTGCAGCATATTACAGATGTTTCATTTAGCTTCAGTCCCTAGCTTTATAAGAAAGATTTTGTTCATCTTTCCTGCATGTAACCGAGACACAGCTTCTTTCAGAATCATAACTTGGTAATATCTTTTGAAGTAATGCCTGCCGAGATGACAGACAGCCTCCTTCTGCTTTTGATGTATCAGTGCCTTTGGAAGAGTCTAATGATTCCAGAGTCATTTAGTTTCTTCCAAGTCTTTATCTCCAGGCCATAGTCATGGTTAATAAAGAAAATTACACTGGTTCTTTTTAACTTTTCATAATAATAGTTGGAGTACTTATGGTGGTCTTCTGTGATAAATCCATAGGCATCCACCTAATGTTGAGAACAAAACATTTTCATTTAGTTTTCAAAAACTATTACTAAAATATGTACAAAAAAATAGGATAACAGAAAATAGAGTACTTCCAGTGTTAAACAACTACAAACCAAGAACAAGCTGATGAACGAATAGAAAATTAATAATGCCTTTACTTACAATGTCACATGTGTGAATAGCCAAGAATAAAGCAAACGCTCCGTTGGTCGGTCTGTACATTGCCCAGTATTTGCCCTGCATTTGTTTGGATGGCATGAATCTGTTTTTATATATTAGATAAAAAATAAGGGTTATTCAAAAGAGATCATGCTAAGACTGTTGTATGACTATAGACAAAACCGGTCACTTTAACATAAATGTTACCTGTTGCGAATGTATCGAAGAAAATCAGGATGAAGAACATAGAATCCGCTCTCGTTAAAATTCCCATTGAAAAATTTCAGTGGCCTGTGGAAGAATAAATGCAAATGTCTTTTTTTTTTCACAAATCAATAACGATACATTTTAACCCCTTATCATATTGAGCTGGAGCCAAGCATTGTAAACACCACTTCACTCACAATATCCACTTTAATTGTTACCTCCACCGCTTAGGAATAAAGTTTGACCCTATTATATGATTAAGTTTGGCACTATATATAGCTCCAAAGACTTCTGTGTTAATTTTACTGTACCTCACACCCTTGAATGACCCATTTGCTTCTTTTCCCTGCAAAAGGCCTTGGATCCACTCATAGTCCCTCAGGCCTTCAGGGATCATTACATATTTAATATCCTATTGAAAAACACCAGTATGTCACTTCTCTCAGCAAAACATTTAGTTGTTTACAAAATGTTACGAAAACATTTAACCACACAAAATCATTTTTGACAGTGAGGACTTTAGTAACGGCTGTTGAAAATTCAGTTTTGCCATCACAGGAATAAATTACATTTGAACATAAATTCAAATAGAGAACAGGTGTTTTAAATTGTAATATTACTTATAAGTGATTTTACTATATTTATTATACGTTTTGATCAAATAAATGGAACTTTGGTAATCGTAAGAGACTTCTTTTAAAAATAAAAAATCATAATATTATATTATAGTGAATTATAGTGTACAGTTCTGTAGTGTACTTATATTAATAATTCTCTGCATGCAAAACTGTAAAATATACTGACCTCATCTTGTGGAATATTGTGAAACCCGTACTGTTTTAATGTCAGTATGGAACTATATAAGGAAAAAGCTGTATGTACATAGACTGATGTTCTATTTCCAACATCCTCCTCGTAACCTTGAATAACAGCCCCATTTACTCTGTTTAAAAATAAACAGTTTCAGAACAGTTTCACACAGTCACAACCTTAGAATAACTGTTAATGTAGCATCTGTTATTGGTGTATATTATCATTAACATATCTAATTCATTCAGTTGTCAACTCTACCTTAGCCATTTTTTACAAATTTTATTTTATTTTACAACATTTACTCTTACCGAAAAACGTAATCATGGGAGTCTATCTCTTTGCCCATCTTTGAGTTATTGAGAATCCCTCCAGAGGCCACAACAGCACATCGGATACAGCCATCCTTTGAACTTTCAGGCACAGGCAGTAATATTGGAAACTTAGGCTTTGGTATCAAATCCACAGCTCCTTTTACTTCTTCAGTGGGGGGAAAAAATGCATGTAAAGGAATGCAAAGTGCATTGGGTTAGAGGTCATCCAAACTTAAAAGAATTGTTGGTCAAAAAATGAAAATGTAGTCACCCTCAACCAGCAAACCGTTATGTAGCGGAGATTTTTTTTTTTTTTCATCAGAGCAGATTTGGAAAAAATAGCATTGCATCGCTTGCTCACTAATAGATTCTCTGCAGTGAATGGGTGCGGTCAGAAATAAGAGTTCAAACACCTTATATAAGCATTACTGACGGCACCCATTCACTGCAGAGGATCCATAGATGAACAAGTAATGAAGAAACAACCTCATCAACATATTTATTGGCATGAGTGTAAATTTTTTTTTTTAGCAAATATTCATTTTTGGATTAGCTAGAGCAGTGGTTCCCAAACCTGTCCTGGCGTACCCCCAACACTGCACATTTTCTTTGTCTCCCTAATTAAACACATCTGATTCAACTCATCAGCTCATTAACCCATGTGATAATGAGCTGATGAGTTGAATCAGATGTGTTTAATTAGGGAGACAAAGAAAACGTGCAGTGTTGGGGGTACGCCAGGACAGGTTTGGGAACCACTGAGCTAGAGGGAACTAGAACTAAGGGAATATTTTAAGGTTGCAAGTATAGCTCAATCAGCAGTGTTTGTGGCACAATGTTTATATATATATATATATATATATATATATATATATATATATATATATATATATATATATATATATATACATACACACACACACACACACATACACCAGGGTTGCCAGTTCTCACACATCTGCCATGACACTCATGCTTGCACTTCAGCGTGAGATTGATGCTGAAAGCATGAGTGTCACGCCAGATGCGTGAGAGTTGGCAACCCTGATACACAAACACACAGACACAGACACACACACACAAACTCACTGGCCACTTTATTAGGTACACCTTGCTAGTACTGGGTTGGACCCCTTTTTGACTTTAGAACTGCCTTAATTCTTCGTGGCATAGATTCAACAAGGTGTTGGAAACATTCCTCAGAGATTTTTGTCCATATTTACATGATAGCATCACGCAGTTGCTGGAGATATGTCAGCTGCACATCTATGATGTGAATCTCCCGTTCCACCACATCCCAAAGCTGCTCTATTGGATTGAGATCTGGTGACTGTGGAGGCCATTTGAGTAAAGTGAAATTATTGTCATGTTCAAGAAACCAGTCTGAGATGATTTGAGCTATGTGAGATGGTGCATTGTCCTGCTGGAAGTATTCATCAGAAGATGGGTACACTGTAGTCATAAAGGGATGGAAATTATCAGCAACAATACTCAGGTAGGCTATGGTGTTTAAATGATGCCAAATTGGTACTAAAGGGCCCAAAGTGTACCAAGAAAATATTCCCCACACCATTACACCACAACCACCAGCCTGAACCATTGAGACAAGACAATGTTGAGACTCATCAGACCAGGCAATGTATTTCCTGTAATCTTCTATTGTCCATTTTTTTTCTATTGTCCAATTCTTCTATTTTCTTGTGTGAATTGTAGCCTCCGTTTCCTGTTCTTAGCTGACAGAAGTGGCACCCGTTGTGGTCTTCTGCTGCTGTTGCCCATCTTCAGGGTTTGACGTATTGTGTGTTCAGAGATGGTATTCTGCATACCTTGGTTGTAACAAGTGGTTATTTGAGTAACTGTTGTCTTTCTATCATCTCTAACCAGTCTGCCCATTGTCCTCTGACATTAACAAGGAATTTTCGTCCACACAACAGTCGCTCACTGGATATTTTCTCTTTTTTGGACCATTCTCTGTAAACCCCTAGAGATGGTTGTAAATGAAAATCCCAGTAGATTAGCAGTTTTTGAAATACTCAGAAACCCCGTCTGGCACCAACAACCACTCCACGTTTAAAGTCACTTAATTCACCTTTCTTCCCCATTCTGATGCTCAGTTTGAACTTCAAGTCATCTTCACCACATCTAGATGCCTAAATGCATTGAGTTGCTGTCATGGGATTGACTGATTAGCAATTTGTGTTATCAAGAAATTTAACAGGTTTACCTAATAAAGTGACCGAGTGTGTATGTGTGTGTGTGTGTGCACATATAAAATGAATTAAATGAGACAAAGTGAAACATTGGGGGGGGCAAATCTTTAGAGGACTTAAAATAAATGTTTATAATGAACAATTTTATAAAAACACATGAATTCTTCTGTTTAAAAAAGCATTAAAATCATGACAGTTGTTTTAGATATTTATGGGATTCGCTGTCATGACAACAAAGTAACTTTTTGCTATTTTCATCGCCCAAAATGTCTTCTTTTGTTTTCTTAATCTTGCTCTTTCCGAATCTCTGACCATTGCTGCCTGCTCCCGCAACACTTGTTTCACTCCCGCGATTTTCATGTCCACCCACTTTAAACATTTTAATATTGTATTATAGAATTTGTATATAGACATCAGGAGCAGCTCTCAGTATGCAGAATATTTAAAGCACTTTTGAATGAGCGTTCACGCTGTTTACTTTCACTTTCGATTTCGCAATCACACACACTGGCTATGTTTACATGCACACTTTTTGGTTGGATCGGACTGAATTCATTACGATTGGTGAATCTGATTGTAGTGTTTACATGAACGCTTAATAAAGTGATTGGGTTGATGTTCGCGTTTATATGCCATAAACTCCAAATCAGAATATAATTATTTATTTTACTTGTTTGTTTTTTTGTTTGTTTGTTTTTTACATGTGCACACTGCTCAAATAGTGAGAGTGTATAGTGAAAGTTACATATAGATAATATCAAGTTTCTCAGTGTTTGCACATAATAACCACTCTCCTACATGGTTTCTTTGTTTGTTTTTAACAGCAGAATTAATATTTACCCGTTTATGGATAAATATGCATATAAACCACTGTGCCATACTATATAACTATATAACTATTCTTTTTTCCATTGTGCCTACTTGTTTTATTTTTATTTATTATAAACGAACACCAAAAAAAAAAAAACTTGCTATGTACCCTGCACCCCTTTTAGGCACCTTCTTTTTGGAAAGCTACAATATGGTCACCCTACCAAAATTGCTAATGTGAAAGCACCCAACAATTTCAAATTCTATGTAAAATTGCAGTTTATTATAAATTATTTAATTTTTTAATTCATGTGCCCTTTTATTCTTTAATCTAAACCTGTACTGTAGCCATAATGTTTAACTAAAGAAACAGAAGTCCGTTTCCATTGTTTACAGTGTTCCATGACATAAAGCTAATATTAACCTACTGCACCCCTTTCTCAAACATACTCAGGATTCTACACACCCTTATTTTGCCAGAAATTAATCTTAAATTTGCATTAGGTTATCACCATTGTACTTGTATTCCATGAAGCCGAAGGGATTGTTGAAGTGTGCTAATCGATTCCATTCTGTTATGTTGAGTAGTCCTTTGTACAGCCACAGCTGAATGTCAGGAAGTGTTGCCTCCTTGAACTTGGGATCCTCTTTGTTTTGAAGGGATTCTGGACAGGTCTACAGAAAAGCTGATCAAAATGACTTCACAATTTCACAGTGAGAATGGTATTGGAAAAGTAGCACTTACAGGTCTTCTTGCTTCATTGCTTCGCAAATAAACATCTTCGAAATCCCACACTGGAAGTTTTGTAAAATTTTTCTTATAGAGAACCGGAATAGGTGTTATGTTGACTTCTCGCTCAGTGGGGTAAATGGGTTTTTCTGTTTCGTACTTACTTGTAGTTCCAAGTGGTGATAAAATCAATGCAGAAATGATGACAATTTTGCTAATTAGGAGGAAAGTGTATAGAATAAATAGGAATAAACTTATTGTGGTAATCTAGACCAACAAATATTTCACAAAAAAAGTATTAAAACCCAAATATAAGTCATCAGAATATCAAAATTACACCTTTAAGACAAATAAAATATTTTTAAGATATTTATCTAGTTGCTTTCTTACCTGTGAAACTGTTCAGAGAGATTCATCCAAAGCACTAGATAGAGCAGCACAGAGCAAGTCAGAATAAGACTAATAGCAGTCAATTTTTTCTGCATGTTTCAAGACAGTCTGATCAGTCTGGCCAAATGCAGAACTGTGAACTGTGTGAAAGATGTTACTGTTTGTAACAGTGTTTTATAATCTACCTACCTATTCAAATTCATTACATCATCAACCAGGTGTTTACATCTGCATTACAGTCCGCCCATCGCTATGAATAATATTATTGGCCTTTGGCCAGCACAGATCTATAAGCTGTGTTTAAACAAAACAATACTGGTAAATAATAAAAAATATAAAATAAAGCAAAAAGCATAATTTGTCCATTTGTCATACTAGTAACTTAAAGAATCCCAATGTCACTATGTAAGATAGACAGCTGACAGCTAGAGTGAGTAATACTCGCTGATTTAGTATTTAGTATTTTATTTCAGTTTAGATCATACTTTATTTAACATGGATTTGGTTTGAACTGACATGCACCATAACCATTAATTGAAGCTAAATCATAAATAAAAAGAAGACTCGTTTTCTACTGAACATTTCTAGATTTTGTGATTCCTCATTACTTATATTGTGTATAATAATGACCAATAAATGCATATAATATACATATAACTCATAAACAAACCCTTTTTCACACAATCAAATATTTCAGGGAATAGGTTCATTGAAGTCACTGATTTCAACTTGAAAGCTCCTTTAAAATGGTATTTGAATCTAGAATTTGAATCTAGAATCTAGTGTTTGTCAGTACAGTTTTATTTGCTGATTTGTTAAACAGAATAGAGTTTAAGCTGTTCTTGTAAATCGCTCTCTGTCACCTCACCAAATGTGTCTTGTTTCTCTTTGAGCAGCTGGAAGATGGCAGCTAACTGCTCTCGCTGAACCCTGAAACAAAACATGTACACTTTATTAAAAACATGTCTCAGATGTTCAGTTTGTAAATTAATATCTACGGTTGTGTCAGTAAGTTTAGCGTAAAAAGACAGACAGTCACTGGCTGCTGGAAAGGGTTCAAATATGCCTGAATATAATTACAATTCTGGAAAACAAAAGAGTGCAGGACCTGGGAGAATTTTCTGAACAACTGTGCAGAGTTGAAAAATGGGCAAACAGAAAACTTGAATAGCCTGAAACACATATTAAAATCATGGACGTAGAGTATTAAAGTGAACATGCTTGACAGAACTGTTTGCATACTATTAAAGAAAACTTGTTTCAAAATGTTTGTTATGGGTGGAGGGAGTGAATACAAACTGATTGTTTGTATGGCATATAAATCATCAAGATATGAAAAAACATCCTGAAGTCTCTGAGAACAAACTAGAAAAGCAAAATACAAAGTAAACAAGATTAAGACTTGATGAATAACTCAAGGTGAACCTTACACTTTATACATGGTGCATTGAACTGAACAAATGTTACAGTAAATACATTTATAATCAGTGTTGCAAGTAACACATTACAGGAGACATGGATTATGTATTCAAATTACTTTTATAAAGTAACTAGTAATGTAACATGTTAATTTTTAAGTTTTACTTTTACATTTTTTTAATATGTAATGCTAGTTACTTTGTTTTCCCAATTATTGACTGACAGCTCTCCTGACTCATGTTGAGAGAAACCGGGAGTAAGTGTAGCAGCATTGTGTGCTCTGCTTACTGCATTTCTAGATTAACATAAATGTACTCATCACATTTGCGCAAAAAGAGATTCAGTATTCCTCAAAATGAATAAAAACAGTGAAATTCATACCTGCAATAATTAAATATGTTACCACAAAAATATTTTTTCTATTTAATCCCATTTTATTAACCAATGCATTATTACTGCAGACCTTCGATGGTCCAATTCAATAACACCATTAAGCAAAAATTACTTTATATAAACATAACATTTGTGTTTCTTGAGAACAAATGAAACATTTCCTCCAACCTGAGGGAATGAAAGGCCTTTTACATTTCCCAAAAATAGAACAAGCAAGCAAGCCCACCCCAGATGAGAAAAAGTCACCCAAAAGTAATGTAATGCATAACTATTCAGGTATGATGTGTAAAAAAAAGTGAAAAGTAAGTTTAGTCATGCAATTAGTTAGTGTTTTAGGGAGTAAGCCTCACACAATATTATAATGCATTACTTTTAAAAGCAGAGTTGGTCATTTGGTTCAAAAACATTTTTTGTTATGCTGGTTGAAAGTCTCTTCACATCCCGATAGCAATCACTAAGTTAAGTGGTCTAAATTTATTTGTATTCATTTATATAAAAATTCTTTGGTCCAAAGATTACGATAGGCTGTCCTACCTGCCTCTCAATGTATGTATTTGCATAACTCTGCAAACCCTGTTGTGCAGACATGACACATCATCAGTGCGTTCCATTATGCAACTGCAGAACGAGCAAGAAAGTAAGGCATTATTAGTAAAATATTGTTTTATTGTGTTATAATAATAATGATTTCTCATCGGTGTATGGAAGAATATTGCAGACTATTTTCAAAATGAATTGCAAATTGTATTTTCTATTGCATTTTCAAATTGTGGGCACATAAATTGTGACATAATCCAAACGCAATTGACAGTCACAAATGCTCAATGACTGTCAAAATTCAAATGAAAAAGCAAAGTCCTTTTGCAACTGTATTTTCCAAGTCTTATGAGTTATGACCCTGTCATATTTAAATAGCAACATTTAAAGGGGGGGTGAAATGCTCATTTTCACTCAATCTCCTGTTAATCTTGAGTACCTATAGAGTAGTACTGCATCCGTCATATCTCAAAAAAATTTAGTTTTATTATATTTATAAGAGAAAAATAGTCTGTGCCGATTTTTTTCGGAAAAACACGACCGGCTGGAGGCGTGACGTGTGGGCGGAGCTAAAGAATCACGAGCGCGAGTAGGCTTTTACGTTGAGAGCGTTTGGAAGTTGTGACATTACCGTGAGGAAAAAAAAAACATCATCCAAAACAAACCATGGTTAAAAGTCAGATTCAGCTGTTTATTTATGATCCAGAATCAGATCCCGAGGCTGAAACTGAACGAGAGCAGCAGCAGCAATGAATACAACAGCGTCTCTATGTGGTATGTATTGAAACTGTATATATTTGCTTATGTAACCACTCTCTCCCGGGTCCTTTCTGACGATCCTCGCTCCAAGCGGGGCTCGAACCCGGGTCTCCTCTAACAAGGAGGCTAAATGGCTACAGCCACTAGCGTCTGTTGCTAGTGCGTCTCTTGAGATCGGGGAGGTTTACCTGCACAGCACTTCTCGCTGGCCTCCGTTACACTTAGCGGTTTTGGAAAATGACTAAGTTCCACTTTATGTCGTCTTTTTTTCTTTAAAGGTGTACAAGGTTTACTTGATGTGCTTACGCGCCGATAGCTAAGTTAACAACACAGAGATATTTGAAGCAGTTTTACCACCTGCAGTTCCAACACACGATCGTGACCCTTTTTTGTTGGGACTGCATTATCCTTAAGAAATAAACGATACGCAAATCCGGCGTCAAACTGGGCCTTGTTTGTTAAACAAGCATCTTCGAAATGCAGGGGAACAAACACAAACACTTGCACAACTCCCTTGATGCTCTGTAAAAATAAAATCCATCCACTTGATGTTTTTTTTTTTTTGGTAATCTGTGCAGGGTTGTCTTGCCCTCGCAACCAAAAACACACTTCTTTTGTGACATTTCGGTCTCTCGCTCTGGTCAGTGAATGTCTCGTCTCTGCTCTGCTAAACTTCCGGGAGAAGTGACCTTAGCACCCATATAAGGAAATTCCGCTCCATCTAACGTCACACAGAGCCATACTCGAAAAAAACTTTCCGAAACTTGTGACAAACCGGAAGGAGTATTTTTGGAACAAAAATACTCCTTCAAACGTACAACTTAATTTTTGAAACTTTGTCCATGTTAAGCATGGGAATCCAACTCTTTAACAGTGTACAAAACTCAGTATGCATGAAATAGCATTTCACCCCCCCTTTAATTACCAAGTCTGCTTTTTCACTTTGTCTGCATCATGCATGTAACCTGCCAAAACTCAACTGGAATCGCAATTGCTTTAGGAGTTGAATTTTCGATGACTTGCACAGAAACCTGTCAATCAGTGTCAGGGGAGGGACTATTCTATGGGGCATGCACTCACAGTAGGTCAAAATTCACCATTAATCAAACCCTTTCACCTGCCTCAACATCTCTAACTGTTTGCACTCAGACTGATGCACACGAGCAAACAGTGCAATTGTACACACTTATTGTATTATAGTAAATTCTCTCTCTTAAATTCTCTGTAGTGGAGCACACTTTGCCTCAAGATCTCTCACTGCTGACAGCCACCGTACACTGCAACTGATGCACAAGATTTTTAACGTTAAGTTACTCACCTTGGCTGTGGCATGTTCTGTGACAGCTGCGTCTAGGTCTGACTGGAGAAGTGTCATCCGGGGCAGAAAGATAGGGTTATTTGATTTTCTGTATGGTCATGTGTATTGGTATACGGGACACCCCCGCAGCCACTGTTGACATACTAAAGGCATTCGCAAATCACACAGAACATGTTTTTGCTTTGAAATATGAAAGACACGGCAGTGGGATTTGAAAAAACTTAAGGTCTCTTTTTTTAACTTCTTTTGACTTGAGTGTAGTAAGAAGAGCCTAACCTGATTTTACCAAGTGAGACATGTTCCTGGGACAACATCGTTGTTGGCCCTGGAACAACATTGTGATTAACCAATCAGATTTGAAGAATCAGTTTATAGATTTTGTGAAGTTTATGCTTAAAATCAGTATTTGGTGCTTGTACATCAGTGTCATTCATCTATCATTTCCTCTGATTTTAGGGATTACTCATGGTTAAGGTTAGGTTTAGGTGTAGGGATATGGTTAAGAATATATTTTTGGAGTAAAATGTTGTTCCAGGGTCAACAAAATATGTTGACCTAGGAACACATCGGACTTGGCAGAAGAAAAGACGCTAGACATGAGCGCAAAGGTAATGCATTAAAGTGGAAATGTGAGTGGGAAAACTATTAACATGGCTTAATAATGTTCTAAATCATCAACTAGGAAAATCTGCCTTTTTTTGTACTGTTCTCTGAGACCCACTTATAATGTTATCAAAAGTTCTACATCAAAACAAACAAACAAATAACAACAATTTAGAAGTAATAGGATATTTTCTGTCCCGTTTTGACCCCCTCATCAGAACTCTCTGTTTGAATATGAATGGCAGATTGTAGACTTGGAAGTAACATCCACTGCTATGATTGGCTAACAGTATGTGTTTGACAGCCTACTGTACATCCTTCATAGATGTACACTGCTGTGATTTAGGTTAAAAACGCTGTCTGAATATTCAATTCTGATTGGCTGGCAGGTTCCAAATCCTATCAAAAGAGTCTTTTGTTCTAGAGTAAGAAGAGAATAGCCTGGAGTAGCTGACCCTGTCGCATAACACACAAACCAAAAAAATTACAAAGCTCGAAGTGCATCGGATAAAGAAAACCCACTTTGTCCCATGGACAGTTTTAAAAAAGGCCTATCAAAGTGCCCATCTACTGTAATGCCAGAGCCTTTTATCTGCATCGTAGGCACATCCCTTTGTGCAAACTCGAGAACAATGAAGTGTCTTTCACGGTGAATGATTTCACTACAACATGTTCCTGAATCAACATCCTTGTTGATCCTAGAACAACATTCCAGTTTTCAAGAAATGTCAGTTTTAGGCTTACAATCAGGGTTAGATGCTTCTACACTCTTGATATTTACCTATCATTTCCCTCTGATTTTATGATTTAATAAACAGTAGGGTTAGGTTTAGGAGTAGGGATTGGGCTAGGTCTATATTTTTGGACAGCAGTGTTGATCCAGGAACATGTCTTACTTGGCAAAATCACACTGCATGCAGAGAGCAGTTTTCCGGATGTGGACCTCAAGGGGATTTCGCTGCCTTCATGGAGTGGGCGCTGGTGAGCAATGACCGTCCATTCACCATCGGTCTTGCCAGCCCCACTCCAGAATCAGAGTCCAGCCGGACATCACCCCACAGCACGGAACGTTTGCACAAGCCCGTCACAGACAGCCAGCCAAAGCCCGCCATGACTAACGAGCCATCGCATGTAAGAGCAACAGAGCTGAGACTCCATAGCCAAAGCCTCACAAATCGTCAGACCAGGTGTGAGAGCCGGCAATGAGGAATGATTGTAGGCTCTCACAGTGGGGAGCGAGGACATGGAGGAATGCCCCTCCCACTGTACCACCACTGAAGGTGAACTGAGGTAGGATTCAGGGGATCTGATAGACTTTTAATTAGAACTAACCAGTTTCCCGTCAAAGTCTGAAGTCTCTATCTGTCCTATTACGGCCAAGGAGGCTGTTTCCGAACTGTCTATCTGCCCTGAAATGTCTGTATGCCCCATCATGACCATGGAAGTCATTCCCCTATCTCTGGCACTGCCAACGTTGGGAGTAGCCATCTGGTGTGTGAGGCAACACACCATACCTGAACCCTCAGTCTGCTCAAAGCTCCCATCCAGCCTCCCTCTCCCACCACCTCTTCATCAGTCTTCACCACCACCTCTTGCTGTCCATTCAGTCCAACAGCTCCGCTAGGCTCCCTCGTCCCTCCGGTTCCCCTTAGGTCAGTTGTGAACCCAACATCGCCTCAGAACTCCACTTCTCCGGCTGCGCCTCATCACTCCACCGGGCTTCATCTCCACCTTGGTCCCCTGTTGCTCCGGCTCCACCACGGCCTTTAAGATCCTCGCCTATGCCTCGGTTGCCTGAGCCATCTGCTCTGCCTTGGCCCTCCGGATCCTCCTTGTCATCCTGGCTCTCTTTAATTAATCTTAGAAAATATTAATCTCAGGAGGATCTTGAGATTAATCTCAGAGTTTGGCTGAGAACAATGTTTGGGAATCCCTGCCCAACAATGTTGAAGATCAGAAAGGGTTTCATTGTACAGTACGGATGAAAACATTTTTGAATAAGATTTTCAAATGTTACACATCATTAACACAACACTGTGGATTATTACATTTTGAATGCTTTTACACACCATTCTTAAACACATGACATGAAAGTAGAAATTAAAATTTTTCGGTGCAACAAATGGTCAAAGATTTGACTAACTAAACAATAAAGAAAAACATTAAATATGATTTTGTAGGTACATTTTAAAGGGATAGTTCATTCAAAAATAATAAAAAAATCACTCACTCTCATGTTGTTTCAAGGTTGTATGACTCATTCTTCTGTAGAAATGTGTCAGGGTTTTACTTTTCGAACGGGTAGGGTAAATAATGACAGGGTTGTCATTTTTAGGAGGATTTATACCTTTTAATCTATTATAGTCTATTGGAGATTGGTGAGTCTTAAAAAGGTGAATGTGGAAAGATTTTGATGTTTTAATATATATATATATATATATATATAATAAAAAGGAAATATGACACATTTGTGTATTTAATGCACAATTACTTGTGTGAATTTAATTATAATTCTACATGATATCCAGTGTAATACGAAAAAAGGAAGACAGGATACTCACACTAGGCTTGCTCATATACATTTTATTAGGCCACAGATATATTTGTAGAGGTTTATTTCAAGCATTGTTGTAAACACACTGCAGTACTAGTCACCAATGGCATCTAGGTAGGCTACTAATCAAACTTCTCAAACAAAAATTAGAGTCTCCCAGTTTAAATTTATAAAACTATAAACACATCAAAGAGTCAAGCCAAGTCAAGTCACCTTTATTTATATAGCACTTTATACAAAACAGATTGCGTCAAAGCAGCTTTACAGTGTCAAACAGGAAAAACGTGTGCTGATAATGCAAGAGGACAGTAGAAAATGTCAGTTTATCAGTTAAAGTCAGTTCATTGTTGATTGTTGAAACTATAATAGCCAGGGTTAGCACAGGTTATTCGCTTGTTTTCTCTGCTGTGTGCCTGTAATCAATAAGGCAGAACAGCACAGACACTTTATATTACACAAACTATGCATTGTTTCGAAACTGTTGCAGTTAATGCTTTAATGGTTAAAATTTTAAACTTTGTTACCTTTTCAAAATAATCCATTAAAATAAGTTGCTATTTGAGGAGCCTACTTTAATATTTTCAGTTCCATTCATTTGCATGTCATCTCAAGGACATGCCCACAAAATGGGGAACTAATGAATATTCATGTAAACTCCACCCACTCAAACAGTAATTCATGGGAACTGAATATTTCACAACACCGGTCCGTAGTCTGCCATCTCTATCAATCCCATTCAAAAACTGACAGCAACAGAAGGGTAGACGGCTCCTTCTCCTAAGACTTAGAGTTGGCACAAATGGCACTTCATAATATTGGGCCCCATTTTTTGTTGGAGATGAGGGTGTGAAGTGACATTCTTTCATCTTGATCCTCAACAAGCAAAAAACAGACTGTGCTCAAACATCCATCCTCGTCCAAATAACCCTACCCTTTCCATGTCTAGAAGCAGTGAGCAGCACTAAGCAGCCAGTGCTGTCAAAGCAGGTGTTCTTTTTGGCAGATTGGCTTCAATTTAAGCTGTTTTCAGACTTACAAGAAGTTCTGAAACTTATAGTACAATGACGTCTTATGTCAAAGGATAAAGGGAATTTAGATTTCTCAGTTTATGACCCCTTTAAACTTAGTTTTGTTGGTGTATCCTAATATGTTTATATTGTTAGGCTTAAATAACATTTTTTTAATTAAATTAAATTCATGCATTTAGCAGACACTTTTATCCAAAATGACTTACATGCATTCAAGCTAACAATTTTCTCCTAACATGTGTTCCCTGGGATTTGAACCCCCAACTTTGCACTTGCTAATGCAATGCTCTACCACTTGAGCTACAGGAACACATTCTATTTTTTAACGTTGTATTAAACAAAATTTATTAAGTCGTTACCAAATGAAGCACGTTTTTTGATTATCGTTATGCTTAATATGGCTTAATGCATTAAAACTTAAAAAAAAAACAAATTCAATTTGTTCGTTCTTGAAATTGAAAGTGATCGATAAATTTGCACTATATTACAAGAAAGATTATTGAGTTTAGTACTGAGAATGCCCATGCATTTGGTAGAGTGTTTGCTTGTTTGTTTGTGGTAGTCAGTTGATAAAAAGAACAAGTTAATCATCAAAAAATGGTACGTTAAGAAGAATAGAAAATTGGCTTTTCTTCAAAATGTAGTTTATATATATTTAAAGCTGGGGTCTCCAAACTCTGTCCTGGAGGGCCGGTGTCCTGCAGAGTTTTTCAACAATTTGCTTATGTAGGTCATTGTTTGAACTCAGGTGTATTCTGGCCATTAACCTGCATGAACTTTATTGAGCTTAATGTTAAATAAAATATGTAGACCAGGGGCCTATAACAGATGTTTGTGTATAATTATTGATGAAGGATCCCTCCTACTATTGTTACAAAAACAAACAAATCAGAGCAGTGGCAATTTTCTCAAAGTTCATAGATTAATTCAGTGCTTCCCGAATCTGTCCAATGGTATAAAACTGGGATCTGAAAATCTGATCTCACAGATGTGTGGTACGCCACTGATCACATGCATCAGTCGGACAGTTACCAGTGAGCAAGTTATAGTAAAATATAAGGTAAGTTGGTAAATAAGTGTAAATTTGTTAATGCATCAATTGGAGTGTAAACAGTGAGAGATCATGAGGCAGGTGAAAAGCATTTGGTTAATGGTGAATGTTGACCTTTTGTGGTTACCGTTGTGGAATAAGTATAGATCCAGGTTGTCTGTTCCTTCACACGTATCTCGGATTGGCTGCTGCCTTCAGTTGTGTGAGGTTTTGTGGCAGTTGCCTTTAGCTGTGCCTTTACCAAATACGTCCACTTTTCAAAGCATTCGGCACAATCATATGTGAGTGTTGTCACTTCCAATATATGCCCCAATAGTATACTGATAAAAGTATATATCAGTAACCCCTGATATGGATTTGACAGGTTTTCTTGTAATTGCGATTCCATTCGAGTTTTGGCAGGTAACATGCGGCAGAGAGTAAAAAAAACAGATGTGGAAATTAATATTGCTATTTAAAGGGGTCATCGACGGATGCTAAGTTCACATTTGTTGTTGTTTGAACATAAATGTGTGTTGGAAGTGTGTGTACACATCCACTTTATAATGATAAGAATTCACCCCGTGTTTTTTTTAATCCCTATTTTAAAAACCCCTTTCTCAAATCAGGCTGTTTTCAGATTCCTGTCAGAATGACGTAGTTCTGCACAGGCCCCTCCCAGGATAGTTGATTAACAAGTCCGTCTTACCTTACGACTTATGAGTGAGCTGTCATCAGTCAGCCATTGTGTCGACTCCGATGGAGGGGAAGACAAGAATGTCTCCTATTAAGCAATTGAGGTGTTCTGTTACTGGATGTAACAATGAATATAAAGCAGTCGACATTTACTCCCAACATCTGAGCCGTTGATGAAGCAGAGAATTAATGTAACTTTCGTTTATAAAAAGGAATACACTGATGCCCGATCTGTCTAAGGTCTACAGAAGAAGTGAGAATATTGTTTTTGTTTTTAATGAATCTTTGCAAATCGCCTTTCCTAATATTTGCTAAGTTAGCATGTTTCGCGGCTGAAGTTTACAGTCCACGGAAGAGAGGGGCAGGGTCAGCAGAGCTCATTAGGATTTAAAGCAACGTGGACTAGAACAGTGTGCTGAAAAGAGAGCTGATTTGGACAAGGTAAAAATGGTGTTTATACACGACTATTGAGAAATTTTAATCAAAGTATGATATTTACCTTTAATTAAGACCCTAAAGATTCAAATCAACTTGTGGAAAATGGGCATCCTATGACCCCTTTAAATATGACAAGGTCATAACTCGTAAGACATGGGAAATACAGTTGCAAAAGGACTTTGCTTTTTCATTTGAAATTTGGCAGTCACTGTGCATTCAAGAAAGCGAAAATGCAAATGGTAATGCAAGATTTGTGATTGCATTTGGATTAAGTCACAATTTGACCAGCACCTGTACATTCTTATTGAAACATTTGTGTAATTAAAAGGATGAGTAGTAGTTAATAGTCTCTAATTTGCCTGTATAGACAAGCCCTGAAAATGAATATTAATTCAATTAAAAATTAATAATCACAATTAAAAACATATTATTCAGAAACTTCATATTTAATGGTATTTTATTATTTTAATAGCATGTAATGAATTATACTTTCAATTAAACATTTGCAATGGGTTTTTGTGCTTGTTTTGGCATGAGTTTTTATTGCATTTACACAGTTTTAACCAGCAGTCATCCCCAGCATGTGGTGTTTCAAGCACTTCGAAACCGTGAATCATTTTGTGAAGCAATTGGTTCAATCGATTCAAAGCTTAGAAAATGTATTTCTTCCATTACTATCTTCCATACCGGTGAATGAGACATGCAGTAATCTGACAGCATTGCATTCAACCCTCCACCAATGCCGTCTATCATCGTATCGCTGGTTAGGGTCTGGTCTGCCTGTGCTGTTCATGTGTTTTGAAGGAGGTGTGGCAGGGGGAACTTGCTTTCAAACCTAGCTTGCTATTGCTAGTCTTTCCGAAATTGCCTGTACTACCCTTTTAATATTCTCCCTATCCAACAACACAAATTACAAGACATTTTAGTTAAGAAAGTATCACCTCTGCTCTTCCTCCAGATCTTCTTTGGTCATCATCTTTTCAAGCTGGCAGGTCCTCAGCATGCCAGCCATGTACCTCAAGGGTTTCTTCTCGGCATCTATTGCAGAGTGGAAGATATACAGTGTCAAACAACTGCAGTATGTTCACAAATATATTATCCCACAAAACATAAGAAAATTCAGGGGCAGTTTCTTCTTTAGGGTGATAGGGCGACGCACCATAAAATAGTGCAAAAGGGATTTTTTTTTCTATCACATTCAACCATAGCAATCGCTGTTCTAGACTGTTTGTTCCCTCTAGCGGACTAGCGGTTTGCATGTGTACTGCACATTGACATGGAAAACGACGCACTTTTTTTTTTTAATCAAAAATCATATTAAATTACCCTTGCCAACCATATATCCCTTTAACATTATTTGCATTAGTGTAGTTCTTTAAACATTTTTTATTATCATAATTTTTAACACTATTTTGTCTCACTTCTGACACACATGCAGGGGCGTCAGACAGGGGTTAATGGTGGCACATAGTTTGTAGGGCCTGGAAAGTGATTTCAACCAGGTGTTAATTAGTACATTTTACAGTAAATATTATATTTAAATTTAATATTAGATAACATTACAGTTAAAATTCTAATGTGCTCCAGTATGTTAGTCACCACATCAAAATAAGTGTGCAGTACTTCTTTAAAGTATGACAAAAAAAATCATTAAAAAAATGATTTAAAATATACTAAAAGTTTTAATTTGACAATTACAAAGTGCATACTTTAAGTGTACGTTAAAAAAAACAAAGTGTAAGTGACTCTTCAGTACACTTTAGTGGCTTTTTATATATTAGCAAGTAAAAAATATATACTTTTAACATTTGAAGTACACAAAAGTGGACCAAGGCTGCATCTCATTTCTAGTCTTACTTGATCTTAGTGCTGCGTTCGACACCATAGATCATGACATACTCATAGATCGATTACAAAACTATACAGGTATTCAAAGGCAGGCTCTAAGATGGTTTAGATCCTACCTGTCCGATCGCTACCATTTTGTTTACTTAAATGGGGAGTCATCTCATTTATCATCAGTAAAATATGGAGTGCCACAAGGATCCGTCCTAGGTCCCCTTCTATTTTCAATATATATGTTGCCCCTTGGTAATATTATTAGAAAATACGGAATTAGCTTCCACTGTTATGCTGATGATACTCAGCTATATATCTCAACGAGACCAGATGAAACTTCCCAATTATCTAAGCTAACAGAGTGTGTTAAAAATGTAAAAGATTGGATGACACACAATTTTCTCCAATTAAATTCGGATAAGACAGAGATACTAATTATTGGACCAAAAAACACTACACAGAATCTTGTAGATTACAATCTGCAACTAGACGGATGTACTGTTACTTCCTCTACAGTCAGAAATCTGGGTGTTATATTAGACAGCAATTTGTCTTTTGAAAATCATATTTCCAATGTTACAAAAACTGCATTCTTCCATCTTAGAAACATTGCCAAGCTACGAAACATGTTATCTGTTTCTGATGCAGAAAAGCTAGTTCATGCATTCATGACCTCTAGACTGGACTATTGTAATGCACTTCTAGGTGGTTGTCCTGCTTCGTCAATAAACAAGCTACAGGTAGTCCAAAATGCAGCAGCTAGAGTCCTTACCAGGTCAAGAAAATATGATCATATTACCCCAATTTTACAGTCTCTGCACTGGCTACCTATTAAGTTCCGTATCAGTTACAAATTATCATTACTTACCTATAAGGCCCTAAATGGTTTAGCTCCAGCGTACCTAACTAGCCTTCTACCACGTTACAACCCATCACGCACCCTAAGGTCACAAAACGCTGGACTTTTGGTCGTTCCTAGGATAGCAAAGTCCACTAAAGGAGGTAGAGCTTTCTCACATTTGGCTCCCAAACTCTGGAATAGCCTTCCTGATAATGTTCGGGGTTCAGACACACTCTCTCTGTTTAAATCTAGATTAAAAACACATCTCTTTCGCCAAGCATTCGAATAATGTATCTTTTTAATTGTGAGTGTAGTTGCATCTGTTCAAAGGTGCATTTTTATTCATTAACTTGGGTTAAACTAATTTTACTTTGTTGGATCAGCAGCTATGCTAATGATGTCTGTATTTTGTTTCTATGTTTCGCCACGGGATTTACATCCCATGGTAACTAGGATTTAAACAAGCTCCAGTCTGGATCCAGAACACCTGAGAAGAGATGATGCTGACCCTCAGAGGACCCCAGATGATGCTACCTTGAATCAACAAACAGAACTAACAATTATTGCTAAATGTGTGACTGAATCATATAATAACTTAATTAATAATATTGATAGTTCATCGTCTAGCTGACTACGTCTTGTATTATTATTATTATTTTAATTTTTTCTAAAATCCTGTCAAATGTACACAAACTACTAGCTACTACTAAATATTGTAGAAACATAATTTTCTGTAAAGTTGCTTTGTAACGATTTATTTTGTAAAAAGCGCTATACAAATAAACTTGAATTATTACACTTAATTCAAGTTCACTTTTTTCTCAGTATCAAATGAAACAATGAAACCATAATAAAATCAATAATGAAATTTATATTTAACAACAATAAATATAATGTGGATTGCATGGCGCAGGAGGTGGGGGGGCGGGGGTGTTATGGAGCCTAATGTTAAGGAGACAAAAAATTATATCATTTTCCAATACAACACAATTCTTGTTGTTAAAATATTTTTATAATACATTTTAACTCAAGTAACTTCTGTAAATGCATTTCTATTCACAGGACTGCGCTTCAAAAATACTTTAAAACCAGTCTTATTCTTAATTCAGTCTTAATTCTTATGAAATGTTAACCCAAAAAGTATTTTCTACAATTTGTAATAATAAAAATATATTAAGACTGATAAACAGGAAGTTACTACACAATTATTATTAGTATTATTATACCAGGTGATTGAGCATAATCCTTCAGGGCGTTCCTTATCCCAGACTTTGAGGAATCCTCCTCCTGTCCAATGGAGGAGTGAACTGGAGAATCTGACTCGCTAGCTTTTTCCACATTATCTGAGTTTGAATCCTAAGGGGAAGATAGAATTAACATTTTACATTTCCTTGATGTTTTCATTGGTTTGTAATTATCATTTGGCTTATAAACAATTACAAAAGCAGAATAAATCGTTACCTTTCCATGTTTTATAGTTTCATCTTTGGCTTCGAGGCTCTTTGCATTAGATTGCAGCTGAATGTCCTGTTGACTGGTGTCCTTCTGATGGTTCCGGTGATACTGTGAGGAAACTCCGAGGTCTGGACCAGCTCTCACCTCCACAGCAGCTGCGCTAGTTTGATGGGAGCACTTTGACGGCGCAGGAGATTTATTTCTTCCCATAAAAACTGCACCTACCATAATTGCAAGAAGCGTAAACAGCATCGCCGGCCAAAATAAATCTGAGGTTCCATCCATCATATCTATGAAATAACTTTCTTAGTTCGCTCCGATTAACTGCGTTTATTATTAACTAACGCTGACGTAGGCGTTTTCTTATCTGCTGAGGCGCGTATTTTGATACATGCATATTTTTACAACGTGTAACTGCGAAGAATTTATCTCTTTTTTTTAATCACTACACTTGACAAGTCCATGCAGAAATATACATTGATTTTTTTTTTTTTTTTTTTTTTTTTTAGAGCTACTCCCAGCGGAAGTTCTGCTTTCAAAATAAAAGCTTTAGAAATAATCAGTCAAAAAAAAAAAAAAAAAATATATATATATATATATATATATATATATATATATATATATATATATATATATATATATATATATATATAAGGCAACCAAGCTATCACAAAGAAATGCGTTTCTAATTGTAAAAATCTTGCAAACACACATAAAAATAAACACTTTTAACAATCAGTGTCAAGAAATGCTTGTATTTTTAATGCAGATTATGTAGGCTATATGAATGAATAGGAATATTCAGAGAATATATTTAAATGTACGCTCAAAACCTTTACATTATTTGTAGTGAGGCAATATTCTTTAAAATATGAATGAAGTAGAAACATTAATGTTTTAGTTCTTAAATTCTTTTAAAAAAAATCACCTGCCATTCCTTTAATAACTGCATATTCATCACCACTATTATTATTGCCACAAGGACATAGGAACCTTTAAAAGTATAATCTGTTGACTTTTCTCAAAACGCCTGAAAATGTACACCTCGAGTCATTAGCTTGGAACATTTCCTTACATCAGCCAATATTTGTCTACTTTGCATAATCAGAATATGTTTGCCTTTAAAAACTAATGGTTTAATGGGGTAATTTATCTATTTTCAGTTCTCCGAACATATTATTTGTCTAGTACAAAGCACATAAAAGTACAAATAGATTTGACCCCTAAGACTGTAAGAAAAAGCAGCCTTATCAGCTTTTATGTCTATGTATCACCCTCATTATTAATTGTTTTAATGATGTGGAAATAAGTTGTTATTCTGGTGTTAATGTCACTCGCACTGTATAAAAGACCAGTGTAGTTTGCTCTAGAGCTGTGAACCAGTTTCAGCCAATATAGGGGCCAGAAGCAGAACTATCACAGTACCAGAACCAGAAAAGGTATACTTTTAAATCGACTTACTTTCAGCTGTTTTGTTGTCAGTGGTTCTGGATGCTAGATATCCATTTTTCTCTAATCTGATTTGAAGCATTAAAAGGAGAAATGAAGGTTGCAGTATTTGTGCTGGTTTTGATATGCCTGGGCAGTGCATGGTCATGTGCAGGATCCCAGCCTCTTGATAGCAGGTAAGATAATCATTAAGCATCATCAAATCATTTTCAAATAATACATTTACATACAAATATAAACGTGGTAGCATTTTACAGTAAGGTTCCAGATTAAAGGTTCAGTCAAAATTAAAAACTGGCTGAAAGTTTTCTCAACCTCAAGCCATCCAAGATGTAGATTCGTTTGTTTCCTCATCAGAAAAGATTTAGACAATTTTAGCATAACAGCTGCATTTCAATACTCCACAAAAATGTAAGTAATCCAAAAGCTGTGTGTTTGAAATGAACACATCTATTATAATTAAGACGTTTTAACTTTAAACTGCCCCTTTTGGCCAAATGGTCCATAATGCTTCTTCCATGGGTGAGCAGGTGATGTACTGTACCATTAAATTTCTCTAAATCTGTTCTGATGAAGTAACAAACTAATCTACATCTTGGATGGTCTGAGGCAGATGAATTTAAATTTTTGGTTGAACTATTCTTTTAATGTTAACTTTCCTTTAATTTGTAAAGTGTTACCAAAAATGTGCACGTATAAACAACAGATGTCAAAAGAGAAGCGATTAAAAAGTTAAGAACTATTAAAAGAGAAGCTTTTTTAATGCATTGTTTGTTTTTCACATGTCACTAATAGCTCACCAAATGACATCCAGAAGTTTAGCCGTCGTTATGCTGAATCAACCATTGCGAGTGACATCAGCAAAATTGTGGACTCGATGGTTCAGAAAAACTTTGTAAACTTTCTGCTCAATCAAAAAGAGAAGAGAAGCGAGTGAGTTTGGGGAAATGGGCAGCATGTGTGGTATAATATTCAGGTTATATAAAGTAACAGAGAGGATCCAATGCTCATTTTTACAGACCTACTATAGATGATCCAGACACCCGCATCTTCAATGACCGGCTGAAAAAAGAGTTTGTGATGTGGATTCAGAGAAAAGGGGATGCATTTAGGTTAGTAGCTTTCTGCAAGTGAGACTGATTGTGATTTACCGTCATGTAAACTTCATTCATTTATCTCCATGTTTTTCTTCCTTGACTAACAGGAATCAATAAAAGCACCTTGGAGGACAGACTGAACTCAACTCTGATTTGAAGAGCAAGAGTGTACCGGAAATGTTTAAATAATCAATGTATTGAATATCCTGTCATCTATCTCTAAATGAAAATCTTTTAATTATAATTAAATAGTTTTTCAGAATCATAATTTGTGGTTTGTACATTTATTATCATTAAGAAAAAAAATTATGTAGAGCTTAAGGGACAGTTCACCCAAACGGTTTCCATTTACACTCGTTTAAACACATCAAATCATTAACCAGAAGTCATTACTAGGTAGGACATCTAGTGGTGAACATATAAAGCTACAGGTGAAAAAGTCACATTTATAAAAATTAATTCAACTGTCAACACAGACAGACAGACATCTCCAGTGATCTAAATGTTGTTGTTTTTTTTAATGTAGGACAGTAGCATGTCATTCTAACACGTGTTAATCAATTTCAATGGCCTCGGAATTATGGAATCTTTAGTGAAGGAACTGATCCTTCTTGTCTCGCTCACAACCTTTGGATTTTCTCAAAGCTCAAACTTCATTTTATTTTATTTTTTTCTTCCCCCACCTGTATATATTCTTGATTTCGAAAATATTATTTTGTTACATCCTGGAGTTGCTAAATTGCAAAACACTGAAATGAATATGAATTTAAGCAGGTAATAAAAATACCAGTAGCCTTAATAGGATGCATTCCTTTTAGATTATTTTTCGCATAATGTGCTACGTTTTAACAGCAATGATTGTCTGTGATAACTGTGCTTTGTGCGCTACACTGCAGATATCAAACTCTGAGAGATACATTAACTGATAAGGATTAAGACCTTTATAAATAATATGAGCATAGTTTTGTCAGTTGTTCTCCAGTCCGACGGGTGGCGTTATCGGACACATTCACCCAGACATTATTGTCGAGACCTTCAGTCGTGTAGAGAAGAAATAATTCACTTCTGTTTATGTTTTCTTCCTGGACTGGTTGAAACTTTATAGATAAAGATCATATTTTGTTTGTTATATTGTAACATATTTAATTTAGTCATATTCTGCTTCGATGTGTGACTGTGTAACTCGTAAACTATTCAGCTGACTAGGAAATCAATTATAAACTTACAGTTGTTAGAACAGGAAAATAATCATTTCATTATAGTTTTTTAGACGTTTTTATTTAGCCATCATGCACAGAAGAGGAGTCGGAGCTGGAGCGATCGCAAAAAAGAAACTTGCAGAGGTATGATAATATCACTTCTGCGAGATTTATTCACTATGCAAATCGTTTTCCATTTTCATCCAGCTATTGTGTTTACTGTCACAGGCAAAGTATAAAGAGAGAGGTACTGTCCTTGCTGAGGATCAGATTGCGCAGGTGAGCAATGCGTTCTGAATGCCAGCAAACTCTCACAGGTGTAAAACTGCACTGATCCCATTCTAATCAGACCGTGTGTGTTTCCTTGTAGATGTCAAAACAACTGGAGACCTTTAAGACCCATCTGGAAGAGTTTGCCAGCAAGCACAAACAAGAAATCCGCAAGAACTCTCAGTTCAGGGTTCAGTTCCAAGAGATGTGTGCCACTATAGGAGTTGATCCACTTGCGTGTAGGTTTTTAGCATAAATATTTACCTTGATGCAGAAACATGTGGCAGATAAAATGGAATTTTATGATTTAACATTAGTTACAGTGTTCAAAAAAACTGTGTTGATTCGATATAATTATTATAAATGATTATATAAATTGTAAATAGAATTATTAAATAAAATAGTGTAAATAAAAATTATAAATAATGAATTGATGTAAATATTATAATTATAATGAATTATGCTGATGTGATATGTGTAGATGTCATAGTTGTAGATGTAAGTATACATCATTAAAATAATATTTGTTATAAACTATTGCAAACTAATTCTAATCACAGAATTGTAATTATAAAGGGAAATTTTCATTTAATAGTGTATGCTCTTATGAAAAATTATGTAGTTACATTATAATTATTAATTTGTATACATTATCAGAAATATAATTAAATATAATTGTATAATTTTAATTATTATACATTATAAATGTTAATTAATTATATAAATTACAAGTACAATAATTAGATAATTGTTTAAAATGTTATAATTTTCTCTTTTGCTGTGTGTGTGTGCAGCTGGAAAAGGATTTTGGTCTGAGATGCTTGGTGTTGGAGATTTCTACTATGAGCTTGGTGTACAGATCATTGAAGTCTGTTTAGCTCTAAAACACAGAAATGGTGGTAAGTTTTGGTCTCTTTTTTTTTTACCTTGAAAGTTATTACCTATTGTATGTTGCAAAACAAATTGCACCCTCTATTACACCAAATCTTTACTTATTGCATGACTCTCTGGGATACATGATTCTGATTGGTCAATCGTGGGATACAGCGGTCAGATATTTCTAAACAATGTTCCCAGACAATCAATCTCTGCACATAAAAAAAAAAAAAAAACACAATAAAAGAGCTAAACAATTTGTTTTGCAATTAATAACCATCAAACTGCTCAAAATTAATACCTAACCATAAATAAATCTAAATATTAACCAACAGATAACTATGTTTGCAGGTCTCATCAAATTGGATGAACTTCACTACCGTGTGTTGAAAGGAAGAGGGAAATTTGCACAAGATGTGAGCCAGTGAGTGTCTCTGATTTATATACTATTCTTTAGCTATTCTGAGCACATTAATTATTTTACCACCCATTAATATCGTCGCTCAGGGATGACTTGGTGCGGGCCATCAAGAAGCTCAAGGCTATGGGAAATGGCTTCGGGATGATTCCGGTTGGAGGCTCTTATCTAGTCCAGTCGGTCCCAGCTGAGCTCAACATGGATCACACTGTTGTCCTTCAGCTAGCAGAGGTAATCAAAACCACACAAAGTCCGAGACCTTTACACTTCCATGAAGTCCGATCTGATTATTGCCCATGTTTCACAGAAAAAGGGCTACGTGACAGTGAGCGAGATCAGAGACAGCCTCAAGTGGGAGAGAGAGCGGGCCTGTCATGTCCTTGTAAGTGCAGGAAAGAAAGAAAAACACCACTGAATGCTTTTAGTATCATATATTAATACCCTTTGTTCTGTTTTTAAGGATCACCTGCTGAAAGAAGGCTTAGCATGGCTGGACTCCCAAGCTGTTGGGGAGCCACAGTATTGGCTGCCCGCTCTGTTCTCGGAGCTGTTATCTCGAGACATTACGCCTGAGGAGGCCAACCAAATGACACCTTGAGAATAAGACATTATTTTGTAAATACACTCTCATGGTGAAACGGATAGAGACGAAGGTCAGAAATGTTGTGAGTCAAGATTGTTTGTGAGGAAAACAGAGTAAATGGAGAATAAAAGCATCTTTTTAGTCATATTTTTCACAATATGTTTATTATTTCAATACCTGATTAACCATTTGAAAAATGTTTGGATAAATAATAATAAAAAAAATAAAAAAAATTATTATTATTGTATTATTTAATTCATATTTAAAAAATCACTTTTATTTCCCTTTTTTAGATAGATAACACCTAATAATGAAAGAGAAGGGATGTACATCTAGAAAATCCTACTTTAAAAAGTGCCATCACACTTTATAGCATATCAGATATAGAAAACAGAATTGACTAATCCTAATGATTGTAAACGTGATTTTCAAACTCCTGCTGTCCCATATCGTCACAGATCAGAGTGCAGAGTGGACACACTTTGTGAGAGCGCTCGTGTGCTGTCAGTTCATCCTCGCTGATGCCAGGAAAGCCCTCCCGACAGTGCTGGCACACCTTCATTTACACATTAGGAAAATAATACGGTTGAATCATTTTGACCTATGAAAAAAATTTTTTTTTTTACATTGTATTCATTAAAAAAGTAATTACCTGTATCTTTGTTCCTGCAGGATTTGCTATAATGTAGAAAAGAAATATGTTATGAGTTTAATACACCCATTTTATACAAATACTTGCATTTTTGTAATTTAAATGTGCTGCATGTAGGTTTGACACCGAGTGGTTGAACTAGGGATTGCAATCCAAATTCAAAATATCGGAGAGGGATTTTTTTCCACCCAGTCCCTCCTCTTCAGACTTGATGCACACACAGGTTGCCAGATTGAAGACACCATCAGGAACGAGCGCACTTGACGATGAATGAAATGAAATGCGCTGCAACCCGGAGAGCCGAAATACAACTGGGTAAACTGGCAGTGAATGACATTCCTTCCCAGAACGCACACTTTTTTAAAGGAGAACAACTGACTGTAGCATTGTTTTTCAGATAAACAGGTATTTAATATTAGCATGTTTCTTAAATACCTGCAAACATTTTATGGTATTTGTATGCTTTAGGTGAGTCAAAAACCTACATACAGCACATTTAAGTAAATGTTAGTTTCCTTTTTCGATTACTCTTATTGGCCCAACCTATGAAGCCATCAATGCTCTCATAGAAATGAGAGTCAGGTGAGTGTGTCTGCTCCAGAGAGGCCGGTGGGTTTTGAGGGTTGGATAGTTGATCAGACACTGCAGCACCAGATGGAACCTGGTAGTCGATCACTGCCATACGAAGCTTATTTACTTCTGCCTTCAGTTCCTGAAGATAGGAAAATGAAATAATAATGATTAAAAAACAATTGACTGGCCCCTGAATTCCACAACAATGTTTCTTGAGCACCTGTTCAGCATATTAGAATGATTTCTGAAGGATCATGTGACACTGAAGACTGTGATGGTTCAGTGATGTTTAATGTGTCCTAACCAAACAGATCACCTCATTCTTTTCCACAAGCTTCTCTCGGTCTACTCTTGATGTCTCTGCCATTTCATACATTTTGTCTTGTGCTTGCTGAAGTTGTGCCTGTAATGACAAAGTTGCGTGGAATCAGGATCCAAATATTGTTTATTATATCTAAACGTACTTACAAAATCAGACTAAAGTTAAAAATAGAACGTAAAAGATTACCATAAACCATAAGACTATATTGAAAATACCTGGATTTGCTTGGTTTTCTCATCCTCTGAATGTTTCAAGGTCATCTCCTCCAGCTTCCTGTTGACTTCCTTTAATTCCTGCTCTGCTTTTTCTGCACGTTTGCAGGCTTCTCTGCAATCCTGCACCTCACTGCGAAGCAGTCCTCTGGCCTCTGTCAGTTGAGTGAGCAGGGAATCAATCTGTACCCGAGTCACAAAGAGATTACTCCATGACAATTTGGTTATTATTTATTGATTGAATTCATAATGCTATAAACTTCAAATAGATGAGCCGCAGTGACAAGCCTCACTTTACTGTTTTCTTCTTTCAGTTGGGCTTCATTCTCTGAAAAGTATGCTTTGTTTTCAGCCCTCTGTTCCTCAAGATCCTTCTTCATCCTGAGCCCCTGGATTTCAGTGTACAGTTTCTCACAGTCTTTCCTGCTGCTTTGCACATCCACCTTAAAAAGAATAAACTTATTTCTCCTGCCTTTTATTTTGCATTCACTTTTCTTTTCAATTCTCACTCTAATTTTTGTGTCTTGGTATTTTGTGTCATGAATTATGAAGCGTCTTTATTTCTAGGCACTATAAAAGTAAATGTTTTTTTTCCTTAATTAAGAGTAAGAACACATTTGCAAACCTGGAGCAACTTGACCTGGTCCTGCACTTTGCTGTTATTTTGCTCTGCTTCTTTCAGCAAGGTATTTAGTCTGGAGAAAAACAGATTACAATTTCAATAATTTTTTTGCACATAAATCATATGTTGACAGATATTTCCATAATGAGGACACTCACCCAAGAATTTCTTGATCCTTGAGTTCAAGCTGTTTCTGTATCTCTGTCCTTTCTCTCTTAAGCAAGCGGATCTTTTGAACAGCTCTCTCGTACTTTTCATGCAGAAATGTCAGTGACTGTGAATAATTTTTTTGATTAAAGCCATATTTTGTACAATTCTCAGTTATACAAATTAAATTATAAACATACTGAAGCTAAAATGTTCAGCTGTGTCAGTGGTTCCACTGGTTGTTTGCAGCGGCCTAGCTCTTTCTTTACCTCTTCAGTGGAATTAAAACCCTTTACATCTGCCAGTGGTGATTCTGGTATATCCTTTGACTTCAAATCATCTATGGAGCTCTGCAGTTTAGTAATAAAGGCACATTTACAATCATTTTATTCATGTGTTTTGCAATGTTGGTCAGTACAAGAACAATGCATTTAAATGTGTTATTATTGTTAACTAAAACTATAAAAAATTGCTTCCTGTAATTGAAATTGATATTTAAAATATAAATATCAAGACAAACTAATAAAACGTAAAAATGTGGCCTTTCCAATAACTGAAAAAAAAGTTAAAAAAAAAGTCCTAAAATTACTCAAACTAAGATAGAAATAAAAAAAAATGAAAGCTATTGAAATATAGAAATGACAAAAGACAAGACATCATAAGATTACAAGGACTAAAACTAAAACTTGAAAATATACAAATAAAAGCTAATTGAAAACTATTGTGAATACTATAATACTACATAAAGTATAAATAAAACTAAAGTAGAACAAGTATTACAATATTCAAATACATAATGGATACAAAAATCACAAATACTACTGTAAATATTGTAAATTTGACATGTGATCCTGAACAACGTCTTAAGTCACTGGGGTATATTTGTAGCAAAAGCCAAAAAAACATTGTATGGGTCAAAATGATAGATTTTTTTTAATGCTAAAGATCATTAGGATATTAAGTAAAGATCATGTTCCATGGAGATATTTTGTAAATTTCCTATTATAAATATATCAAAACATAATTTTTGATTAATAATATACATTGCTAAGAACTTAATTAGGACAACTTTAAAGGCAATTTTCTCAGTATTTCGATTTATTTTTCAGATATTCAAATAGTTGTATATCTGCCAAATATTGTCCGATCCTAACAAACCATACATCAATGGAAAGCTTATTTATTCAAATTTCAATTTCAAAAGATTTACACTTAAGGCTGGTTTTGTGGTCCAGAGTCACATATGTGTTATGAAAGAAAGAGAGTTTGACTAACTCGAAGATGGCGGATCTCATGCAGTCTTTCATCCAACTCAGTTTTCAGGATCGTATTTGCTTCTTTTAAAGACTCTATCTCTTTCAAAAATTCTTCTTTCTCCTTCTCCATCTTTTCTGCCTGCTCCTACTCACAAAGGACATGCAGCCAGTTAGTATTAATATTATATTTTTAGTATAGCTAGCAGAATAGTATAATATAAACTTCCAATGGAGATGTACCTGTGTTGTTATGACTAACAGCTCATTCTCCAGGCTGCAGCCAAGGCTTGCTTCTGCTGGGTTTTGAAAGCAGAATGGTGTGCTGGCTCCTTTGACATGACCAAAGCTGTCCACATAGCAGAACTGGTAAAACTCCCCATCATCCTTGGGCAAGTAGCCCTCTGAGGGGGAAAAAAAAATCTGAGTTTCAGTATCATTAGGGTTTAGTATAGGGCAGGGGTTCTCAGAACAATATTTGAAGGCCCTCTATAATACAATATTAACAGAAACTGGGAGTGTTGACCACAACACACTATATGTTCTTCTATAAAAACAATAGATGCTGAGATTTTAGGAATTTTAATTAAGTTAATCATTTTTATAATATTTTTTTATAATAGTAATTTCAATTACTAGTAGGCCTAGGCCCCTGGCTGAGACTGGTATAGGGAAGCAATAGTTTAGTGGTTTTTTTTTTTTTTTTTTACAATTTTTTACCTGCATTAACTGAAATTGCGTATTTGACTGTTAAATACAAGAATTTAATAACAGTTTAATATTTTTTTTTAGCAAGTTTCAAAATCAATATCCTTTTTCCATAGTAATTTTACTTTGTGATTACTAAATTCACTTTATACTAAATAAAGAAATATTTATTAGTTTATGTTTTGTGTATTCTGAGTGTAATTTTAGTTTAGTTTTATTTAAATGTATTTAGATAAAATAGTACAGCATTTTTTTAATTGTTTATTAATGTTTATCTGGTTTAGTTTGGGTTAAATTTTAAAGTCTGCTCTCACTCAAGACCAATACATTTATATATATTGATATGAAAAATATACCCTGCCATTTTCCAGTAATCCTCACAGTGGCTCCCACACATATTTAACTGCCAAGAAACGGTACAGGGAAGCGAATCAAATTCTTCAGACACAACGCATCACAATGTCTCTTGATTTAGGACCCCTGAGTAACGTGATGAGTAGATGTAGACCACTTAAGTTAGTGATTCAGCCTTCCTTAAAATAGCAGCACGTCACATCCACAACATTGGTGCGCAATATATACACCAGGTTCACAACTACCACAGTCATAACATGATAACTGAGAGGGACTCATCAAGTCCCCTTTTTAACCATTAGTCTCCTCCAGTATCGAATATGTGTTTACTTAGTTGCATGTCACAGTGACAGTGTTTGTAAGCCTCAGTCTCGCTCTTCAGGTTCCTCTGGCACAATACAGGATATGAAGCAAAACACTGGAAAGATGTTATAGATACATGAAAATCTAAAATGTGCAATGATTGGAAAACAAGTTGAATTCTACCTTTGAAAACCACCTGTTGCACTAGTGGTTCAGGTCCGACATGGTCCAGGCAAGGTTCCACCCACACGTAGGTAAAATACTTCTGTGTTGAACTCCAACCAACCTGGGACATTTCACAGATTTAATGTAACTTCTTTAAAAGCAGCACAATACAGTAAATATAGTGTACAAGTTGCTGTTATTTCTTACACACTTTATAGATACCGATCCAGTCCCTCGGGCTGGGCTCCAGAGCACCGGTGAGAGTGTAACGGCACGTAACTGCGATGTTTGGCGGATATGATGGAGGAACATCGTTGAAAACTACCTGCGAGTACGAGGAGGACTCCATCACAACGGGGACCGTCTCTTCCTCCGTTTCGTCATTCATCCCAGGGTTTACGGGGGACACACAGTCACCTTTCAATGACCCGACAGATTATTTTAGTCAAAAGCTGGTGTTTATTTAGTTTTTCCTTAGTTGGGTTGTTCTTTCACTTTCATTTATGCGACGGCGTAACCCTGACGCACAAAAGTGATTCAACGCCGATTGACAAAGTATTAGTTATGTTTGATTTTGTTATCTTGGTATTTAAAATTAATCAAAATATATATTTTTAGACAAGTGTTTAAGTAGAGACTATTCGGCTTGTAATCTTAAAATAATAACTTTTTATATTTTAAAATCAGTATAAAGTAGGCTATTTGGGTAAACTATCGTCTTGACCAAAAAAAAAAAAAAAGTTAACGTTACCTGATTCGCCTCAAGACCGTTGAACAGCCGGTGCGATACACGACAGTTGCTATAAATGGGAGCTTGTAAACACAATCTGGGAGTTCTAAGCGCAGGTCGGGTCGGACCGCCTACAACTGTCCAAATTACATTACTGGGGATTCCCATGTATTATGTCATCCAGTGTCAGCGGCATAGCAGCCATCTTAAAGGGGTCATAAGATGCATTTTCAAGTTTCCCTTTCTCTTTGGAGTGTTACAAGCTGTTGATGCACAGATAAGATCCATAAAGTTGCAAAGACTAAAGTCTCAAACCCTAAGAGATAATCTTTATAAAAGTGAAGACTCAACCACACCCGCCTAAAACGCCTCATTTAAATGCCCCCACACTTCTACATAACTGTAGGACGATTTTCATAACAGCCCAAATGTTTATGCAAAGACAGGCTGCATAACTTTTTATTACATTTACGCTGTAGTAGTGCTGCCGTCTATGCCATGTCGTGGAGACGCTGTGTGTTTCGTTGTGTAAGCAAAACTACTTTGTTTGGCCTTCTAAAAGAGGACACAGTTAGAAATCAGTGGTTAAGTTGTATTTACAACACTGTACCAGAACAGTTCAACCCAAATATTCGAGTGCAGCATATTTTGTGGAGTGCCGTTTCTTTGGGAGAGTATCTTACAACGTGGACTGTGCACAAAAGCTATTTCTATAAATGCACTGAATAGCTGGCCAATCAGCATACACCTCCCTTAAAGAAAGATGAGATTTGGTAACAATTTACGTGTTTCAGAAAGGTGGGGCATAGAGAAGCAACAAAAGTGTAGAGTATGTGGAAAATATTTCTTTTTAACCTTGAACTGCATAAACACATTGCATTACACCAAATAATTGCATTACCCCCCCCCCCCCCCCCCGACCATTCTAATACAGGCTGCATAGTATGTATTTTTTATTAGAAATACCAAAATTAATATCTAATTTTTTTTATATTAGATATAAAAATAAAAACACTACAAGATCAGATATATAATGCACTTTATTTAAAAATTACAATTTTACACCAGAATGAAATGTGTGGCAGTACAGGCTGCAAACTGAAACCAGATAAACTGCACTCTTGGTGATCTTGACACTTATAGTGCCACACAATGGGCAGCTAAAAGTTATTGCTCAAAGGCACCACGGTTGAGGCAATAAACAACTGTACATAATTATCTTAAAAGTGCATGTCTTAACTGGGACAGAGCACAGATAAGTTAAAATATACAAGTATGCAACGTCATTGTGAGAACAAGAGAAGTTGTATACTATAATGCAGAGTATAAAATTAGTTTTTATATATACACAAATGACCTCAAAAAGCTATTTTAGCAAATTTCAAGTTTGAAATGGCATTACAAAAAGATAAATCACAACAGATAGCACAAAAGACAACTAAACATTACAAAGACAATTGGCCCATCATTCAGAGTTCTTGAGCTTGAAGCGGTATATATTAGGAATCTTATTAGGAATCATTTTTGTTAATCTACCCAAATGACCATGTTTTAGTGTTGGTTTCTGCAAATTAAGTATACCATCTAGAAAACAGTCAATAAAGTAATCAGTTAATTCAAACCGTTTTGACCAGGTTACTTTGAATGTCCCAGTGGTGCAGCAGATACATTTTCAGGAAATCTAAATCATGTCCTTTGTAGGAAAAAAAGCAGCTGTAAAAAAAAAAAGCTAAAAAAAAAAAAAAAGGAAGAAATGATTTAAATATTGAATAAATGTAAATAATTATGACAGAACTGTAAAACAATTGGCAATAAGAGACACTTATAGGATTGGTTCACTTCCAGAATAAAAATTTCCTGATAATTTACTCACACCATGTCATCCTAGATGTTCAAGTCTTTCTTTCTTCAGTAGCAAAGAAATTAAGGTTTTTGAGGAAAACGTTCCATGATTTTTCTCCATAATGGCTTCAATGGGGACTAGGGCTGCATGATCAATTGAAACGCGATTAATCGTGATTGTCATGCGCACTTAGTCAGTAAAGCCGGTTCTGTGATTAGCAGTAAATCTCCATCACCTGCTTTCAGGTGGAACAGCATTTACTTCACAGAGCTGTTGTTCTCGGAAAAGGATCATTT
Organism: Carassius gibelio; assembly: GCF_023724105.1. Taxonomy (NCBI): domain Eukaryota; kingdom Metazoa; phylum Chordata; class Actinopteri; order Cypriniformes; family Cyprinidae; genus Carassius; species Carassius gibelio. Next base: position 13,196,967 of record NC_068382.1, on the reverse strand, counting down.
TTTAAATCGGAGTACACAGACGAAGATTACGTAATGCATGAATTTGCGGATGCAAATCGCGGAGCTAGTGCAAGATAAGCATTTGTGGTTAAAAATTACATCATTTCACTAGATAAATTAAACTAGTAAATTATAAGGAAATTTTTATATTGGAAGTGAACTAATCCTTTAAAGGGATAGTTAACCACAAAATTAAAATTTGCTGTTAATTTACTCAACTTCAGGCCATCCAAGATGTAGGTGACTAAGTGAGATTAAAGGGTTAGTTCACCCAGATAGCAAAATCATGTATTTAATAACTTACCCCCATGTTGTTTCAAACCTGTAAGACACAGTTTGGAACACAGTTTAAGATATTTTAGTTAGTCTAACGAGTCAGTCTATTGTTCGTTATCTGGCTCGGCTCGGTGTTCATCTTCAGTTCTCTCTTCACAGCAGTTCAGTCAATGTACTGTTTGAGTAAATGAATTACTCCGGGATATTTGTTTGTTTGAACTCAGAGGGAGTGTCAGCCATGTTAAAAAAAGTTAAAGGCAGGGTAGGTAAAACATGTATAAAAAACTTTTTTTCCAAATGTATTTAAACTTTATTTATATATCAATACATAATTAAAATGTAAGTACTCTGAAAAAGAAAGTATAAAAATTGAGTGTCTGTAGACTTCTAACGACTGTTTTAAAGACAGCTCATTATTTCCATTCACACCACCCCCTCCCTTCTGGGCGCCTTCCAAAGCCACGCCCCCAAAACACATGAACGCGCGACTCCGACCACTGAGCTGGAAGACGCATTATTTACCTGAGACGAGCGGAGAGGAAGGAGCACAGTGCATGTAGTGAAATCATGTCAGAATCACATGTAATAAAAATAACTTTATAATTATGAAGATAAACAAACAAGATGTATTTTAGTACTCACTATCAAGCTAGCATATTGATATTGGTAAAGTTTAAAATATATATTTTTTGATTCGCTAACGAGCTAGTTATCTATAAGGCAAAGCTAAAAACAGGTTGCATGATACACGTTTTTCCATTACCGTCATTTACACTGTGATGAAGATGAATTTCGTGTAAGATTCATAACATATACGTTGTTCTGCATGTAAGAGTTTCCATGATGAAAGCATTGTTGACTCTGATGAGGACTACACTCCAGAGACAAGTACCGCATCGTCAGCTCGAGGACAGGTCCGGGGTCGAGGGCGAAGCAGAGGAGGTCGTGCCAGAGGCCGTGCAACTAGGGTCCGAGGAAGTAGAGGCCGAAGACGGGGTGGTCAAAGTGCAGGGCAAGGAGCACTTGAGTTCCCTCAGTTCTCGCCATCGCTGGAAAGGCACGCCGATATTAACTCGCGTTTTATTTCTTTGTTTATCCAAAGACTTTTTGTTCATTGCCTTTTCTTGTACTGTTACGGTCTTCCTTTTTTTGCCTGGTTTGCCTTCACTAACTGCATAGGCCCGTACAGGGAATTTTGCTTGCGTTTTCTCTGCCATTGTTTTGGTATTCATAGGATCCGTGCCTCTTGAATTCATCAAATCAAACGTGCGTACGCAAGTGGGCAGGTCATGTGTGGCAAAAGGGTGGTTGCCATGGTTGCGAGAGAGTGACAGTCGCCTAAGCCAATCCTATGTTTCGTGCCGAAAGGAAATAATGAGCTGTGTTTAATACAGATTAAACGGTCTAGAGTCACTCGATTTTTATACTCTTTTTATCAGAGTACTTACATTTTAATTATGCATTGATATAAATAGAAAGTTTAAACAAATTTGGAAGAAAGTTGTTTATAAATTTCTTCCCTACCCTGCCTTTAACAGCTTAAGTAATTTGTGGATTAATGCGTATTAGAGATGCGAACCATTTAAAATGATTCAGTTCGATTTGGTGAACTGAATGATTTGTTCGCGAACCGGATATCCAAACTGCTTTGTTTTGAACTCTCTCTCTCACAACAGACACGGAAGAGAAGACAATGCTGAATAAAGTCTTCGTTTTTGCTATTTTTGGACTAAAATGTATTTCCGATGCTTCAAAAACCCTCTGATGTCACATGGACTACTTTGATGATGTTTTTCTTACCTTTCTGGACATGGACAGTATACCATACACAAAGCTTCAATGGAGGGACTAAGAGCTCTCGGACTAAATCTAAAATATCTTAAACTGTGTTCCGAAGATAAACGGAGGTCTTACCGGTTTGAAACATAATGAGGGTAAGTTATTAATTACATAATTTTGCTATCTAGGTGAACTAACCCTTTAAAGAAGAGTAAAGAATTTTTTTAGCTGAAACTGCGTGATGTGATGATTCATAAAATGCAAGTCTGCTACCATTCACGGCTCAAGCAGCACAGATCGTCTTGTTACTTATATAACCCTCATTCCCCTTGGGAGCACAATAGGTAAGAGAATAGGTAAAAGAAACATTAGGGTGGAATTCAACTGCCAATGAGCACTGATGAGTGGATTCTGCATGCCAAGACATTCCCTTGTGTATATGGGACTACAAGATGACGGCTTGCATCAACTCATTCAAGTTAGCACTGAGGAGCCGAGCCACAGTTCAGCTTTCAGCACAGATCATGGGTGTGGTAAGGGGACGTAACATCTGAGCCACAACGCCGGAGAGGGGCTCTGGCTGTCAATCAACAAGGGTCTGTGCCAAGCAGAAAACACTGTGGGTGACAGCAGAGGGGATTCTCCTAGCAAAAGAGAGTCACACTCAACACAGGGTATGCGCTCACAGTGCAGGCATGTCCCATCCACAAACACTGCGTGCTCTCGATCCAAGCACAAGAGACAGAGATCATGGCCATCATTAGAGAGCAGAAAACTACCACATCCAGAAACATACGGTCGCACACCCTGTTCTCTTACTATGCAGAGCTGATCGTGCTCCCAAAGGAATCCCCTAATGTAGTCATGACACAACGTCAAACGTGACTTGACAGAAATGGAACTACAAGTTACTCAATCAAAACTCTCTTTCGGACATGCCTAACAGTCACTCCACCACGAAATGAGCCAAAATGTGGGCATATATGTCCTATGATGCAGGATTTTGCCTCCAACAGTCACGGAACTGAGGAAGCAATTCCAACTTGGACAGAAGACAGATGAGCAGGTGATATGCGCATGCGTGAACAGAGCACTTGAATGAAGGAGCGAAATTCATGTAAAAAAAAAAAAAGTCAAGTTTATTCACTTTAAATGCTGTAGACATATAAAACATCCACATTTCAGATCACTATTGGGTGCTTTAATAACCAGTTTACTCAATTGTATTATGTAAACAATCTAGTGAACTGAAGAAGTTAATTGGAACAAACTTTCCAAAAGAACCGGTTCATTGAAAATAAACTACTTTGCCATTGACTAAAGTTATGGATTACAAGTAATAACGTTATAAATAATGGTCATTTTCTTGCAAAAGATCATTTTACTTCATAAGATCATAATATATTATATATATAATAAAATTTTCCTTGATAATGCTTTTATTCTCAAACACGATCAGCCGCTGACTTGCATTTTATGACTCACCAAGGATCACGGTTTCAGTTAAAAATGTTAATTACTTTCTAATGAAGACAAAAAGTCACCTATATTTTGGATGGCCTTAGGGTGAGTACATAAAAAATACATTTACATTTTTGGGTGAACTCTCCCTTTAAAGCTGCAGTAGGGAACTTTTGACGCTCTAGCGGTTAATAAACAGAACTGCTTGCGTCTTGCGGAAGAACATTGTAGCCGGAACTACTTCTCTCTGTTTATGTCTATGAAGAATCACAAAGGTACTGGGTTACTCCCCTGCGGTACCCCCGAAGCAATCTAAAATAGTCTGAATATAAACACTTATTATAGGTGTACCCTAGTGATTCAGGACAAGCTAAAAACACGGTTTGGAAAATGGATTCATGGTGTACTCGCTTATTATGTTCATTTTTCTACATTTTGAACACAAACAAAGTTACGGACCGCAGCTCTGATTGGTTGTTTTTTACCGGGAGCGCATGACTTTCTGCAAATGTCAATAGGACTACTGGGAGGAGCCAGAGGATCTTGATTTTTTTCACAGATTATCTGTCTCATATTCTACTGTCAGGACATAAAGAAAGGTTTAACAAATATGTAAAAAATATTTTTTTTTACAAAAGTTCCCTACACCACATTTAAATAGCTTGCATACATTTGGGCATTCAAATTCAATATAATTCATGAAACTTACCTCAAATAAAATTGACAGCCACAATAATGGCTATTATTACAAGCAAAATAGCAAGACATAATGCAATCCATATTTTTTTCTGTGAAGAAGAAAATTTATCAGTCACCGTGAATGATGTAATGAAATCACATCAATAAATAAATAATCATATCAAAACTTTGCTCACTTTGCGGACTTTTCTGGAAGTTACTACAGCAGCAGCTGTGTCAGCAACAGCCTTTTCCACATAATTATGGGAACTCTTTATGCTCTCCTCAATCCTGTCCACCATTTCACCCTGAAAAAAAACAAGTTAGTTATCCACATGAAAAACAGATTTAATAAAATGATATAATTTATTAAATAAAACTAAGTATTTTTGAATGATAGAACATCATGGTTTTTAATGTCCTAGACATCTGAGGAATGTACTAAATATATCAAGTGTGTTCACCTCACCTGTGCTTCAACCTCCATTGCAAGGTACTGAAACATGTCATGTAGCTCTTTAATGCTTTTCTCTAGCTTGATGATCTCATCATGCCGTGACTCGATCTCGTTCAGAGCCTGTCTGGTAGCTTTAGCATCATTCAAAATCTGCAAGAACAGTTTGATTTTTACACAATGGTTCACGAAGACACTGAACAGGATGTGTCATGTGATCAAATAGGACAACAGTGAAATGCATCATGGTGGTGACGTTTCATTGCAGGCAAATGGGGTTGGAAGGGTTCTTTAAAAAGCTGAATATATAAGGTGAAGAATGACATTAATCAAAATTTTAAAAGGGAAGTGTAAATGTAAAAGTGTAAAAAGGAGGTACTAAAAATGTAAGACATTTTCTTCAAGCATTGCTTTTAATGACGTTGACATCGAAGATTTACTTTATCTGGAATAAAAAGGGCAATAACACTCAAAGATACTTTATGTCCAAAGGTGCCCCCATTATTCCTCTTTCTAAATGTAGGTCCTACTTTGACTATCATTTGTAGTTTCTACTGCTTCAAATGAAACTCAGAAAGTGGAGGGTCAGGAAACAGGAAAATGCCCCTATTTATTATATCACTATATACCCGGATTGGTTAATCAACGTCATCAAAAACTAGAAATAACAATTACATTTTAGATGGAACGTTTCATAAAAGGATCTCACCAAAGGAAACACATCCATACCAATGCAAGCAAAAGAGAAAACTGGAAATGTGACATTAAGAAATCAGAAGACTATAATAAACAATATCACTCTACTGTGGACTGTTTTCTTCAAGTAATTGTAGAAGGAAAAGCATTGAATATCTATAGGCAGAATGCTAGACTTACACTTATGCATTCAAATCAATGCAGGCACACTACACAAAACACTCACATTTTGTGTGAAAACATCGGTTTGTCCACTCTCAAGCATCGATTCCAGCTCCTCATCTGTCACATTGTTACCAGCTGTAAAGGAAACCACATTCACGCTAGTTTTATTTAATAACATTCCATTTTATTTTGTCTTGTAGGAACAATGCAAGTGAAAGCAATGTTGCTCTGACTGATACTGCAGTAGTCTTGGACTTATAAACTTAAACACCCAGCATTGTGGATCATACTAAAGCAGCGGTTTTTAAACCAATCCTGCAAGCACCCCTAGCACCTCAGATTTTGTTTGTCTCCCTATATCTGACACATACGAAGCCCTGCACATGACATTCAAGAAAAAAAAAAAAAAATGTGCGCAAGATTTACTCATTCGTTCCCTCTGTGTCCTAAAACGTGTGAACGATTTACTATTTTGTTCCCTCGATTTGCTAAATCGTGCACACGATTTACTAATTCGTTCCCTCTGTGACCTAAAACATATGCACGATTTACTCATTTGTTCCCTCTGTCTCCGAAAATGTGCTCACGATTTACTCATTCGTTCCCTCTGTGTCCTAAAACGTGTGCACGATTTACTACTTTGTTCCCTCGATTTGCTAAATCGTGCGCATGATTTACTCATTCGTTCCCTGTGTCCTAAAACGTGTGCACGATTTACTCATTCGTTCCCTGTGTCCTAAAACGTGTGCACGATTTACTCATTCGTTCCCTGTGTCCTAAAACGTGCGCTCGATTTACTCATTCGTTCCCTCTGTGTCCTAAAAAATGCACAATTTACTATTTCTTTCCCTCGATTTGTCAAATCGTGCGCACAATTTACTATTTCGTTCCCTCAATTTGTTAAATCTTGCGCACAATTTACTCATTCGTTCTCTCAATTTATAAATCATGTACACGATTTATCAAATTGAGGGAATTAATTAGTAAATCGTGCGGACAATTTTATAAGTCGAGGGAATGAAATAGTAAATCTTGTGCATGTTTTAGGACACCGAGAGAACAAAATAGTAAATTGTGCGTACGATTTAGCCTACTTTCTTTCATGCATGCCATGTCCAGGGGTCCTTAGACACACCCATTTCAGGTCTTGCATTCTTTACTAATGAGCTGATTGAGTTGAATCAGGTGTGGTAGATGAGGGAGATACAGAAAATGTGCAGTGCTGGGGGTGTTCGCAGGACCGGTTTAAAAACCACTGTACTAAAGAAAACTTAAATGAAGAAAAACATGACTTGTGAAAGACCTGTGTTAGAGCCATGGTGTTATCAATAGAATGAAACAAGACAGAAAAGGCCCATACTGATTTTGAGTTGTCTGTGTATCCTCTCCACATTTCTGTCTCTGTATTGGGCTTGAATTGTGTTACAGTGACCCATCACTTCCAGAAATTCACGGGACAAAACGCCATGCTTTTAAAGGATATTGAGGAAAAAAAGGGAGGAGGAGATTATTCTGAGCCAAAACAACACTGTTCAAGTATGATATTTACAAACTAAATATTTATAAAATGTGTATTAAAAAGCAACTCACCTGGGTTCTCCGCATTCTAACATTTACCGAAATATATATCTCTTCACCTTCAGCTTTCTTAGGTTCGATGCCTGTGACATAAACGTACTGTATAATTACACACTTCCAGTAGGTCCAGCAGAACAAGGTCAAAAACAACCACGTGTGTTTTTATTTATAAGTCTCACTTTTTAACTTCTTTTGGATCTGGCTGGTCATGACTTTGATGTCTTCTCTGAGGGACTGCAGTTCCTTTTTCATACCTATTGCCAAGGAGATTTTTTGTATATATGTATTTTTTGGATGATAAAACTTAAACTGAAAAAAGGAGAACAAGAAATGTGTTGAAATATAAAAATACCCAACCCTAAGCTGAGCTACTCACTTTCCTCTGGAAGTGCAACTCCTAACACTGTTTTCTGTTTGTTCTCCAGTTCAGACACTTTCCTTTTAATTGTTTCAAGCCCCTCTCGAATCTCCTGAACCTACATAAAAAATAGGGTGTAATTATGACAATAATCAGTTAGACTCCAGAAACTTTGAAATACCAAACCATACAGGCAACAAAAATATAATTCATGGCAAAAAATGTATATTTTATGAAGTCAAAAGGATCTATTAACATGGAGTTTGGAGGTAGTGGCTTGGTAGTGGTGTGTAGTTACACAACTCCAGAGTTCCCTAATGATTTATGTGCATACTACAATTGAAAGCTCTCATAATGCTTTAAAAAAAAAAGTTCAAATGTGCTACAATGACTCAAAATTAACCTTTTTAAAGAAGTTTTCATTTTCTTTATCGTCATTTGCTGAGCTCCCAGATCCAGGCTTTATCATGAGAGTGGTCTCTTTATCTTCATCCGAGACATCAGGAGGCTAGTGAAAAGAGAAACATACGGATTCAGAATTTGCTATACTTTGAAATATGTATTTATGCGCTCTATAATTAACTTACGCGTCGTGTTACAGATGGGGGAAGTGTCAGAAAAAGTTATAAACACATAGTTCAGTTTTATGGAAAGAAACGGCACCTAAAGGATGTGATATTAAACATTTCTTCCTGAGGGTTTAAAAAAAAAAAAACAACGGCTAACTTTTAGTGCTAAATATGACTGAAATTAGTTCATTTTGATTTTCTTGGGGGGTGGGATGGGATCACTGAATCAACTACTAACACTAATGGCTGCTAGTTTGTATGCAGGCTAAATAAAGTTACACCCCACTTAAGTTACACAGTAGGGTTGGTAGAGCAGAAGGGTGTTAGCTTGCAGTCTGTGGGATTTCATTTTTTATTATTATTATTTCAGGAATCTGCATAATGATACTCAAACAGTCCAAGAAGTCACTGTGACCCGTGAGAATAAATCGCAGTTGGGCAGTTACAGCGGTTTAGCCCGTTAGCACGTTAAGTTAGCCGGTTTCCTGAGGGCACTGCCACACTTTGTACTCACATTGCCCAGTTCTTTGGTCCGGTCCCGCATTCTCGATGTATCTTATATCCAGCTCAGATGAAAAGTTCCTGTCTTAAGAGGCGTTCGTTTGCTCATCTGTCCGCAAGCTCAAAACCAAAAGGAGGGAGTTTCCATTCTAAGTCACATTTCACACCACAGCTTCCACAAATAACTTTCAGAGCAGATTGCTGATGGTCGCTGTGTGTGAGGTTCCTGAATAATAATACGTCAATAACATGGACCAACTTCAGTTATGCTGAGAGTTCAAAATGTGGCGATGTGATTGCATACGAATTTGTCCTTTTCTTCTTCTATTTTAGTTTGCAGTGGTATGAAAACCGATAAATGGCTTTTACTGCCCCCCACTGGAAATAAATATATCTATACGAATCTAGAAAGTTAGCTTTTTTAATTAAATTACAAAAAATAAAGACATTTTCCATTATATATATATATTTTGCACCTATAATATTCCACATGGATCTCAAATATCTCAAAAAGAAAGCAAAAGAATAATGACGGTCTGTGAGTTGGTGAATATAACTTTATTGAGAGTAACTGTATAATATAAACTTATATAAGACCAATGGCTTTCTTTTTCATGTAAACAAAGAAAAATGTTTGCTTTAAACAGGCATGTCTAATTATGGATTCATATTTAGTAAAACAGATCAATTATCCACTGTACATTGTAATTTGTGGATAACAGTAAAAATCTAAAGTTCATTCAACTGCAAGAACATCTCAAATCTTAAATGAATGCAAAGTTTCCCTTTTCAAAGAACAGAAAACATAGATGAATGAAGCTCATTCACAGGCCAGTTTGCCATCAAAGGAAGAGAGAGTGATGGCAAATGCCTGTAGAGCACACATGGGAAAGCTGTAGTCCATGGAAAACACATCTTCTGCTACCCGCCCAAACTGCATCACTATGTAGTCCACTGGAAAGAGATGATCATTGACATTATTATTTTTCATACATTATATGATGTAGCAACTACAAACACAAAGACAGAGATTCAAAACGAAAAAAAGAAGGATAACCTCTCACTCACCATTATCTGGATGGACAATCTGAAAGTTTTTCACAGATGCCTGAGTAACCCGGCCATGGAAATTGAGCACATACGACTGCGTTTGCTCATTCCAGCTGGGTGATTTATTTACAAGGGTGACAAGATTCTTTTTGTTACCATTCTCACATCGGGTGAGCAGAGACTCCAGCTCCTGGGACATTCAAATGTAATTTTCATTATATATATGCATATATAATAAAACAGCTGATTCGATCACTGAACCAAACATTACAGAAATAATGTATTTAACAGTCTTTATCTGAGTGTGATGCATTTTTTCAAGACATAAAGTACAATACAACAAACAAACAGTTATTTAAGATTGTAATGACATTTCACAGTATTATCATTCACGCTGAGCAAGAGACTTCTTTCAAAAACATACAAATCTTTCAGACCCCAAACTTCTGAATGGTAGTGTATATCCAAAAGAAGAAACGTAATATTGCAATTGATGAAAAAAAAAAAAAAGTGATTAACAAGAATCTAAAACATAATACTCACACTTTTTGGCTGTATAACAACTCTCTCATCATTCTCATGCATACCAGGGATAATTACTGTCATTTTTCTAGGTCCTTTGAAACCCAAAACATTTTTCTCCTGTGTGACAGTAAAGAGAAGAACACGTTTCCTTTTTCCCCCCAATCAGAACAGAATAAATATATATTTAAAATATATGTACTGTAGACATCTGAATAAAAATAAGCACACTGTTAGCATCTTACATAACAAATTGCTGCTAGCTCTTGTCGCAGTTTATCCGTTTCTTTAATGAATGGTTTCCTTTCTGGATTCTCGCCATTATCATACACAGTGAATTTAGTTCCCAAGACATTTGATCTGTGGAGACAATTTCTATATTTTAGCAGAGGCAGAATTACAAACAATATTTGTGATACACACTTTAATTGCACTGACCTTAGTTTGCCTATGTAGCTGTCAGTATCTCTGGATAAATCGATTGGATCGATTGATATCAAATAATACGATGTTTTACACTTCTTTCTTTTTCTTCCAGCCATAAGAAAGACCTGCCCATCCGAAACATTGGACAAGAGAACAATATGTTAAGCAATGAAAAAAGGCATTATTTCACATATTTTACTTTATTCACACTTCTGCTAACCCTTTTCCCATCCTCCTTTTCCATGTGGAGGTAATACGTGGGAAAGATGCCTTTCTCCACTCCTCTCCTGTCTCTGGTGATCCTGCACTGAATAGTCACATCTCGTGGAGCAGGACGCATGGCAAACTGTTCCAGATCCTCCAAAGACATCGGAGAGGACTGCACAAGAAAGATAAAACAAAGAATATCAGGGTTACTGTATTAGTTAAACCAAAAGCCATTAAAAATGTAATTGTCATTACTTTAAATAAAATAAATATTAAATTCAAATAAAATTTAAAAAAAATCAGGGGGGGGGGGGTGTAAGTACTAAAATAACTAAACTGTAAAACAAAAAGTTAAATATCTTAGCAAAATCTAATTAAAAATACTAACAAAAAGTATAATAGTATATCAATGATGCTAAAATTATATACAGAAAATTGTACATGCACACACACACACACACACACACACGTACAACACTATATGAATGGATTTAGACAGTCTTACTTTTCCCATGTCCAAAGATTCACTGTCAGAAGAAGGCTCTTTATAGTTGGAGTTTAAAGAAGCAATATTATCATTATTTTTTCCTCCTTTTTTAGACTTCTTTGGTGTTTTTTTAGCTACCCTCTTCTCGTCCTCCTCCTCTTCTTCCACTTTTTCTTCCTCACTGTCACTCAGATGACATCTCACTACAAAGACAGAAAACTAAAAATAACAATCAGGCCACATCAAACGAAACCATTATTAAACAAAACAGGTTAATATGGAGATGAGATCTGTATACTTGGTTTTGGTTGTTGTTTTCTCTTTGGTGTTGGAGGGATGGGGCTCTTTGTCCAGTCTTTTCTCTCATCCTCACTCTCTGACTCGGGTTTTTTCTCTTCATTAATGTTGATTTCCATGACCGAATCAGTCTGAATTGCTGGAAAATACCACGAGTTGGAATGTAAACAATGCCAGTGTCAGGTTATTTCCTATTTATGGATAAGGCACTGGGCTGTGCTACAGGAAACGGCCTTTAACTTCTATCATGCTTAACAATGGAGAGACATCTCTGGTGCACTTACAAGACTGCTCTTCTGTCCTCACGTTCTCCTTAGATTCCTTTGTCTTATCTTTCTTCTTCACTGGTTTTTTCTCTTTTCCTTCATTTTCCTCCCCTTCTAAAGCAAGTTTGGCCTCAAGTACTAGAATGCGCAGAGCAAATGTAAAGGTACATCACACTGAGGCAAATTCAAAAGTTAGAATTGAAAATGGAAAAAAAAAGAACACTTACATTTTGTTTGCCCTTTTTTCACACCCTTCTTCTTAGTTTTCTTTCCATCTGCTTGGCCTTCTGTTTCTAAAGTGCATTTAGCGCTGTGCTGTGGGCTGATCTCTAGATCGATTTTCTTAGTGATGACTGGAACAGAATCAGCTACCTCTTCCGGAGCCTCTTCTGTCCTGGACGAAATGGTCAGTTCTCCTAAACAAATCTCTTCCACCGTGTTTTCGGAAATCTCCTCAGGTTGCATGTCTGATAATATATAGGCAGGATGTTATTTTTTTGTAAAAAAAAAAACCAAAAAAACAATTACATGTTAACATTAAGGCTCTGGTATCTTTAGAGTAAGTGTTTACGCACCACTGAGAGCAATGTTGCTCTGAGACTGGCTTATCAATAAAGCTGTATCGTCAGACTCAGCTTTCTGTCTGCGTGTCTTGGGACAGATGTCATGATTAGCTGTGATCATCCGGGAATCTGCCCTTCTTCTTTGTTGTTTCTTGATTAAAAGCGACCGCTATGAGAGTTGACATGATATAAAGTGATTGCTAAATGTCACACACACACACACACACACACACATATATATATATATATATATATATATATATATATATATATATATATATATATATATATATATATATATATAAAATGTTAACTACTCAGTAATGCCATAAGTATTGATACATATCTTCAAAACGTAATGGAGTCAAAAATCTATAGGATGCTTTTGATCATGACAAAAATGTCATGGTTAATAAACTTAAAAAAACCTATATATTATTGATTTAATATGTAACACAAAAGTATAAGTAAATGACTAATCAAAATACACTAATTTCTGAGATACCTGATTGTCCAGCATTTGTTGTCGGACCTCTGTGTCCTCCATTTCTTTTGTTGGGAAAAAACAAACATCACAATCTTGGTAGTATTCAAATAATCCACTATGTTATTATTGTCATAAACTCACCAGCCAGAATACACCCTCAAATCAGCGATCAAATGAAGCCGAAGTCTCATTGTCCCTGTCCGTCTCTGCAGGTCCATATGACATCCCCACCTGCATGCAACAGAAGCTAAAGAAGATTACAGAGGATAAAGTTCTTACACTCAACACTCCACTGAGACACCACCTTCATCGTTACATCAGACACTATTTCACCACTGAAAACAACACCAGTATCACAATATTAAGATGTTATAGTATAATAACAGAACTATTATATATATATATACACTATTATTTAGACTATCTGAATCTTGCAGTCACATAAGCATTTTATGCAAGTCTTTTATTCAAGAAAAAACATTGTTTATACATGCACTGGTCGATTTTGAAATTTTGCTTCCTTAAAGGGATAGTTCACCCAAAAATTGAAATTTGATGTTTATCTGCTTATCCCCAGGGCATCCAAGATGTAGGTGACTTTGTTTCTTCAGTAGAAAACAAATGAAGATTTTTAACTCAAACAATTGCAGTCTGACAGTCATATAATTGGAAGTGAATGGGAATCATGGCTTTAAGAGTAAAAAAAAAAAAAAAAAAACGTAAAATCAAATTAAACCCTGCAGCTCGCAGGAACAAAACGATCGATCTGTGCAAGAAAATAAACAGTATTTAAATAGTTTTTTTTTTTTTACTCTGATTCAGTGCAATGTCCGAATGCCACCTATCTCTCAAATGGATCATTGACCCTCTATCTACAATCTCAACTAAGAGTGTCAATGGTCCATTTGAGAGATAGGTGGCGGTAATGCACTTTTAAGTAGTGGTGGGCAATACTGCAAAATTTGGTATCGATCCAATACCAAATACACATAGGGAATTACATTCCCTGAGCCCCCCTTCTGGACTTCAATGTGCTATCAGCTTCGCTCACTCTGTTCGCTGCTCCTCGGCGCGTTGTGTCAGTGAGTCACGTGACGACACAAAAACGAATCACAGCAGAGCAGCAGGAGGGGGAGGAGTAGCAAAGTGGGCCAGGATGTGAAAGCAGCGTTTGCTCAGGATTGTAGAGGTAGAAGACACGAGCAAAATATAATGAACGTAGAGGAGAGATATTTAAATTAAAATATAGATTCAATTACAATTGTATCGATCCGATACCAATACCAGTGTTGGCATCGATACTATCGATATTTAGATCGATCCGCCCACCCCTACTTTTAAGTCTGTATTAGTCATACACGGGCTGTTAAGAACCCTCTCAGGACAGTTCGGATATTGCACTGAATCAGAAGTAAAAACTATATAAATACTGTTCAGCCTTGCACAGACTAGTTGTTTCGTGTCTTTACACATCTATGTATAGTCACGAGCCACAGGGTTTAATTTGGTTTTGTTTGTGTGTGTGTTTTTTTTACTCTCAAAGCCATGATTCCAATCCACTTCCATTATATGACTGACAGACTGAAACTTTGTTTGTGTTCTACTGAAGAACTGTAATATTGTAATACAATGAAACAAGGATTCTAAACCTTTATTCAGTGTTCAAGGGATCAGTTGCAAAATAAGTAGTCTATCAAGTCATCTAGTTTTTGTTTCTTTTGTAAAACTGGTCATAACTTTGCTTAAGTTGGTTACACAGGAAGTTGAATCCAAAGAAAATGATTGATTATCCCTTGGCTAACTGCTGTTCAGACTAGGTTCTTAAAGCTGCGGTAGGTAACTTTTGATGCTAAAGCGGTTAATAAACAGAACTGCTTGCGTCTTGCGGAAGAACATCGTAGCCGGAACTACTTCTCTCTGTTTATGTCTATGAAGAATCACAAAGGTACTGGGTTACTCTGCCGCGGTACCCCCGAAGCAATCTAAAATAGTCAGAATATAAACACTTATTATAGGTGTACCCTAGTGATTCAGGACAAGCCAAAAACACGGTTTGGAAAATGGATTCATGGTGTACTCACTTATTATATACATTTTTCTAAATTTTGAGCACAAACAAAGTTACAGACCGCAGCTCTGATTGGTTATTTCTTACTGGGAGCAGATGACTTTCTGCAAATGGCAATAGGACCACTGGGAGGAGCCAGAAGAGATTGATATTTTCACAGATTATCTGTCTCATATTCTACTGTCAGGACATAATGACAGGTTTAACAAATATGTAAAAAATATATTTTTACAAAAGTTACCTACTGCAGCTTTAACAGAGGATAAATTTTGGCAATTGGCCCCAGATTTCAGGAAATAATTGCAAAACAGTGCATATTTAATTTCAAAAGTGACACGACATACAGCTAAGAATGGTGACCCATACTCAGAATTTGTGCTTTGCATTTAACCCATCCAAAGTGCACACACATACACCGTGAAAAGCCATTTATGCTGCGGCGCAGTAAGTCCTTGAGGTCACAGAAGTCGTGGTATTGCCAGCCCAAGACTCAAACCCACAACCCTAGGGTTAGGAGTCAAACTCTCTAACCACTAGGCCACGACTTCCCTACGTCGTCTGCAGCTAATTTTTCATTTGCATATTTAAAAGCAACATTTCAGAAAAAAAAAATTGTAATAAAAAACAGCTGCCTTGAACATGGGAAAGGATATTAGTTAAATGTTTACCACTGACCTGTAGTAAGTTGCTATAATTGTACTCTACAGAGAATACATTTTCGTTCCAGGGAAAATAAAAACAGTAACCTACACATACAAGCTGTCTCTCAAAACCAAGTGACCCTACTTGCTCTTGTCTTGGTTTAGCATCAAAAGCATAATTCATAAGCAGACTAACAACGACCCGTGCCCTAGATGGCAGTATTTTACCTCAGCTTGTTTATATATTCACAGCTGAAGAAAAACGAAACGGATCACTTTACTCGCATACTCTCAATAGTGTTTTGACGTGTTTTTAATAATTGTAATCTCTTTTATCTGTATGGCTAATACCAGCTAAGTGACTTTAAGAAAAATCACAATTTGTCACTGACGGATGGGATGACGGTACGAATTTTACTCTATATTTTGACGTTCGCGTGAGCGTACAGACTGGAAAGAGAACTATTACAGTAAGTATCATGTAACATGTATCTTCTAGCTATTCTCTCGAGTAAGAAATGCTGCGAGACATATAACAGACATCAAGTTATCGAATTAAAACCCTCTACACTAATGCCAAAGTATTCCTATACACAGGTTTGCTATACGTAACTTTTTCAGTTTCAGTGAATTTCCCTAGCAATCACGGGTAAATCTTATTATTGACCGCAAAACTGACAAATAATCATCATGATTAATGACTGTTTAGAGGAAGAGGAGGGGCAGATGATTCATCAGAGGAGTTGAAAGAGCAAGTCAGGAGATGTTTGTCTCTTTGATACTCAAATCAACAATTAGTGATGTTTTGGAGAGTAGAGAGTACCAGGTCTGAGGAATCTGATTTCTCCCTTTATGGATTTGTGAAAATATTTCCTTTCCTCAAGCTATGGAAAAACAAAGACAGAAAAGACACAACCATGTGAGTTAAAAAAACAAACAAACTAGCAAAACATGCATGATGAGGGATGTTCTGTTGTGGTTGATGACTCATGTTGCAGTGACTGGTTTTCCACAGATGTCCTTTGTGTCGTGTTACCTCTGGTAGGAGGATGATCAAAAGTCAAGAGCAGGATGTAAGATCTCTTTCTTATTCTATCCACTCTATCTGTGTGATGTGCAATGACAGATATGAATATTCCACTAAAGCAATGAGATCGTATGGGTTTAAGACATTGAGACATAGCAGATTACAAAACCGCTGATTTGACACAAGAGGTTATGATGTTGATAACAATGGACCACGGGATTGACTTTTTAAAGGTATAAAATGTCATAAATGTCTGATATTCGTATATTTTAGTCTTGAAAATATTTCTCTAACTTTCTTACAAAGGAATTCTTTGCTGTGAGAGTTCAGGATCCTCGCGTTCAAAACGAAGGGTCGTGGATCTCATACGTGGACTTCAGAATTTTCCTTCATGTGAGTATTTTTGTCTCAAGGACTTAATGTATTACAAGATTACAATCTAATAATGTGACTCTTTCCAAGGGCCAAAGGCTCTGTAGTCCAGTTTTGGTTACAGTATTGGTGTTGATTAAATCACAGTCATGTCCTCATTTCATTACTGCTTTATGAGAGTTTTCTTGCTACGTGAGTTTTTTTATATTTTTATTTTTTATCCATTTTATTGTTTCATTTGAACACGATTTTCAATGAACACAACTTGTGTATATTGATATCTAGAGGGCAGGGTGGGCTGTCTTTAATATACTGTACATAATACACCATCTTATAACACAATCTTAAAAACCTAATACTGGCCGAAATATCAGTCTTTTGCTAGTGTATATATGTTTTATTATGCTGTTGTTCAACGCATGTTTTTGTCTGCCCTTGTGTTGTCTGGTCTGAATTTGGTTTCTGTCACCAGACAAACAGCAAAGCATTCACTGCCAAAACGTCCTGTGTGAGGCGGCGATACAGCGAGTTTGTGTGGTTGAAGAAAAAACTGCAAAAGAATGCTGGTTTGGTGTAAGTTTGTTTTTCACATACAAATGACTTTATAGATGCATGTATGTCTCAGCCAAAAAAAAAAAAACATTATATATATTTTTTTATATATATATATATATATATATATATATATACATATACATATATATATATATATATATATATATATATATATATATATATATATATATATATATATACTGTATATATAAAAAAACATTCTGAAGGGTTCACAAACGTTTAAGCAGCACTTCATTTACAGTATATATTCAGAATGTTCTATATTTCTCCATAAATATGACCCAAAAGATCATCAGATTTTCACAAATCCTGAAAGTTGTCAAAGAAAATCCAATCAAACAAATGAGACAAAAATATATAATTTGTCATTTATTTATTCTGGAAAATGATCCAATAGAACATATCTGTGAGTGGCAAAAGTTTGTGAATCTCTAGGATTAGCAGTGAATTTGAAGGCGAAATTAGGTTTTTTGATTGTGAGTGAGTGACGTGACATTCAGCCGAGTATGCTGACCCATACTCATGCTCTGCATTTAACCCATCCAACACACACAAACCGTGAACACACTCCCGGAGCAGTGGGCAGCCATTTATGCTGCAGCGCCTGGGGAGCAGTTGGGGGTTCGCCTAAGTCATGGTATTGCTGGCCCGAGATTCGAACCCACAACCCTAGGGTTAGGATTCAAACTCTCTAACCACTAGACCACTACTTCCCCACAGTCAGTGGGATGACTGTCAGGTGTCAGTGTGTGACCTGTTTTATTTAAAGAACAGGAATCTATCAAAGTCTGATCATGTTTGTGGAAGTGACTCATGACATGAACAAAGGAGGTCTTTGAGGACCTCAGAAAAAGAGTTGTGCAGTGCAGGCTGGAAAAAGGTTACAAAACCATCTTTACATTTTTTATACTCCACAATTCCATAGTCAGACAAATTGCATTCCAGCATAAGAACCTTCCCATCTGTGAAACATGGTGGTGGTTTATCATGGTTTGGGCCAGGATGAATTCTGAATTATAATATACCTGCAAATTCTAAAGGAAAATGTCAGGACACCTGTCTAAGAACAAAATCTTGAGAGTTGTCATGCAGCAAGACGACCACTCCAAGCACACAGAATAGCCATGCAATAGGGAGTTTTTCTGCATTGTTTTCTTTTTTCTTTTTTTGATATTCCATCTTTTTTGTCTCATTAGAGCTAACACATCGTTGTATTTCCCACAGGCCTGTTCCTGATCTGCCCAAAAAGTCTTTCTTTTCATTTATTAATGATGAATTCATTGAAAGGAGGAGAAAAGGTCTTCAGAGCTTCTTGGACAAGTCAGTTCTAGAGTTTTATTTAAAATCATCTGGTTATTGCTTCTTACAAAACATAAGAAAATGGGAGAACTAAAAATAGAATCGAATACAGAATGGTTCATTTTAACACGCAATTTTCTTGAAATGAATTGCTTTCGTCTTCCTGTACAGAGTGCTGCACATGACCGTATGTCTGTCAGATAGCCAGCTCCATCTTTTCCTGCAGACTCAGCTTCCTGTCAAGCACATTGAGGACTGTGTGCAGGGTCACACCCCTTACACTGTGACAGAAGCCATTCTGACTTACGCTTCCTCTAACCGTGGCTGGGTGCAGGAGGAAGGGGGCGGGGCCCAAGAATTATGGCCTACCCCTGTTCCATATGAATCTGTAGAGAGGTAAAAACCAGTTGCAAGGACAAAAAGCCCATGCTAATGTAACATTAAGATTACCTTCTCCTAATGATATACATCTCTTTACAGCCCTGCTCCTCACCTGCCTTCATTACAAAAACCTGGAGCCACATCCAGCGGACCTTTAAATGAACTTACAGTTGTTTTAGACTCCGAGTCGAGACCAAGTGATGCAGAACAGACTGAACTTGATATGAAGGAGGGAATTGGCCATGAGCAGCTGCCTCAAGAGGGAGAGAGTTACATTACATTAGTAGTTGAAGTCCACCCGAACCGTGTTACTGTTGAAACTGAGGAAGAGGATGAACAGATTGGATCAAAAGAAACGCAAAGGCTTGATAGCGATGCCAAAGATCTACAAAATGATGACTGTGACTGTCTTGCTCGACCGATAGATAGACTCATTGAAGACAAGATTCAGCATGGAGATGCATACAATGAAGAAGATCTTGATCAAGAAAGGACTGTTGTCGAAGATGCACTAGACATTACCTCACTAGATGGAGTCATCAATAAAGAGATTCTTGATGATTTCAATGATCTGAAGAAGGAAATTCAAGATGTCGGACCTGAACAGGACAGCGATGTGAGACAAGCCTCTGACAAGGTCCTTCATGAAGAAGATCCTGGAGTAAGGATCCATAATAATGAAGTTACTATGGATCTCAGTGCTGTCGAGGAAGACGATGTTGAGAAGGTACATGAAACCGCAGCTTCCACTTTAAAAGATGTTGCACTCCATGATGCTTTTGAGGAGAACACACCAGATATTGATGGTCATGATAAAGCTGGTATAACAGAGGAAGATGCAACCCAGGAGAATGGAGTCAGTGATGAAGATTGCAGCGATGATGCTGCTGTTCAGGAAGAGAATGAAAGGCATGTCGGGGAAGTGAACAAGCTCAACGCAAAATGTTTTCAGCCTAGCAGTGCCATTTTGATACTTGAAGGAATTGAGGAAGCAGTGAGCACGCGAATGGCCCTCGTGACAGAGACTGTCAGTAACCATGATGCAAATACTGCTGATGTCAACACCCTTGTTTTACACGCCATCGAGATTGATACAATCTAATGTCACAAGATGGACGGTCATATAATCATCAATGCTCATCAAAAAAAATACAAAAAAAGTTACAGTCATAGATTGGACACCGTGTTCAAGGAGTCCTACCTTCGCCTCTTTTCCAGTTATCATACAAAACGTTTTTCTCCAAATAAGTGTGTGCATGTAACTATAAAGGGAGGAACACATTTAAATTTGCTTATTGCATTGATCGACCAATGTTGACGTGTTCATACTTTACAGAAGATACACTGAATGATTAGATGGGCTGTAGTTTTTCCCTACAAACAATGTGATCAAACAGAGATAATGCACTGACTAATGTGCCAATCAGGATTGTGAGCAAACTGCACATGCAACGAATAGTTAGGAATCCATGGTAGCGGGCAAGAAAAAGCAGTGCACATCACTATGGCACCTTGATTCTAAAATTCTCCATTCTTAATAAAAAATATTTCTGTGTTCGTATGATTTTAGCAACAGCAATTAACCCATGACATGTAGCTGATCTATTTTAGCATTTTCAAAACCCGATTTTAACTGACATGTCACTTTCTAAGGCACTTCCCTTTTTCCATCCAACTGTAAAAACATGTTGCTCACAGGTGTTTGTTCTACTGGAACTTTTGGGTAATTCAAGGGATAGTTCACCCCAAATTGGAAAATTTTCAATATTTATTCACCCTCATGTTCTTCAGAACCTAAATTACTTTTGGAATTTTTTTCCAGTATTTGGAAACAAGTCTGTTTTTTCTGTCCAATGTTGTTGTGGACCCATTGTACAGTTGAAACATTCTTCATACTATCATCTTAAATAAATTTCAGAAGGGAAGGGGAAAATGTGAGTAAATTATGACTTTTATAAATTTTCATTTTGGGATGAGTGATCATTTTATTATTATTCAAATGCATTGGTATATTTAGTGCAGGTGGCTAATGGCTGTTAAATTTAATTTTTAAATTCAGGGTCTTTGGTTTTTAATTTCCTTGTTTCTTAATTTATGTTGAAAACACTAATTTCCATACAGAAACTTAATGAGCTAAGGAAAATAACCCACATGTGTAAGAAATTACAGTGCACATTGATAACAATAATAATATATTTTATTTTCCCCATCCTGACAATGTTGTACTAGGTCAAGTAAGCTGCTTTTTTACTGTTCTTCTAGATTTTGCTGTGATGATGTGTTCAGTGGCTGCTTGTAATACTTATGGGAACAGAAGTACTGTATACTCAAAAGGGAATTGTTTGTTGGTTAAAAGGAAAGGATACTTCTTTATTTTCTTAGATATGGTGATCTCTTATTACACACATCAGGTGTTGTGCTTTTTTTCTTCTTCTTTCAGATCAGCACAGTAAGACCATTGTGAATGCACATCATCATTACAAATTCATAGCATCCTAAATTATTTGTTTTTCAAGGATTTAAGCTAACAGTTTTAACAGTGGTTCTGTATTTTATTTTAAGTTGTGAATAGTTTAAGAACATCTCAGTTGGCTCTAGTCGTAATGTGTCATTATGGTTCATTTGAAAGAGCCACATCTGTCGGTCTAAACTACATTCTGCATGAGTCTGAGAACAGGTGTTCCTCACTGTATCAATGTTTGGATTCTCCAATGTGCTTATTAACAGCAAACAAATAAAAGAATGAGGTGGAAATTAAACGAAATGTCTACTGATTCACCTGAGGGAACACGTTGGAAATGATGAGTGCATTCACAATACAAAACACTAACAGTATTTTAACTGACCAGATAAGTTTAAAAATGCCATTGGACAGTTCAGCCAATGGAAATTGGACTAAATCTAAACTGCATTTTAAAATGAGTTATTTCAGATGTATGTTCAAATGTATGAGAAATGCAGGAATCTGTTATAGTAATGTTTGTCATTTTATTTCAGAAACATTGTTAGATTCATGTCAGAAATGCTGGTAATATAATGAATGATTTTAGTTTTTTGGTGGTGATTGACAGTCATGTGATAAGTTAATACATTTAGTAATTAACTAAACAGTAATGTCAGTTTCTTAATTTTGAATCAATCCAATAATAAGTTATGCAGTTACAGTTATGACTAAAAGTATTACCACAAGATGGAGACATGGTATCAAACTAGGGAAAGTGAAAGTCATTCCCCATATTTGTTATTGATACAAAACTCAAAACATAAATAATTAATATTTCCATCTATTTTTATTTGCATCTCATATAATCATATATTTTAACTGTCTAAAATATATGCTTCCCAAATATAAAGGTAACTATAAAATCATAGACATCTTGTTTTTTCCCCAAAAATAAATAATTATTAATTTGTTTTTATTTCCATTGTACTAAAGCCTACTTGGTATTTGGTTACTATGTATTTTTATATCCACTTTTACAGTAATGTGAGGTGCACAAACCTTTAAAACAGAATAAAACTGATTCATTGAGATTACCCCCTTACAGGCCCCTAGGGTGTGACCCCATTTTGATAACACCTGGGGCCAGTTGCATAAACTGCTTAGACTAATCTTAAAAAATTAGTCATCAATTTTTTTTTTTTTCTTCAAGAAAAGTTAGATTTGCCCAATTTAAGTCAGAAAAATAAGGCTAATTACTTCTTGGCTAACTGCTAGTTGATTAAACTATTTCTTAAGACACAGTCTTAACATAGTGACTATGTTTATGCAGCTGGCCCCTGTTCTTGCTCATAATGAAAAAGCACAATTGAAATGAACTGCAACATCTTGGAATCTATATTTTCCTGTTACAGAACCTTAGCATCACACATCAACAACATATCTTCTTAGTAATCTAGTGTGGTTTTCTGGGACACTGGGTTCAATATTTGAACTATGCTCATCCCAGTGTAGGAAAAAAAACAGTGCTTTCGATAGGTTTATGTGATCTTACCCTTTAACAAACAGTGCTCAGAGTTCAAGGCTGAGCGTGACTGACTTCATTTTAAACTGTGGCACCGACAGGCAGGGTTGTGTGGCTGGCAGCAGGGGACTGCAGAAGGAATCACGGTGTAGTCGGCCAATGATACCTTATCTGTGGTGTCCCATAGCAGAGCCTCCCTCTCTCTCCACTTCCTTCAGGACAGATCTGTACTCAGAGGGGTCCCTCTGCCTCCTCCTGTGAGAGGTCAGATATCAGAGGGGTTCATGATAATGCTGTTGTCCACTTCCTCCACTGCATGTCACTGATCCACCTGAGAGAGCACATCACAACCATTATACCAACCAATACCAGCATAGTAACAGTCATTTCACAGATGCCACTGGACAGTTCATACATGGGAGCACTCATAGTAGATTCCACGTTCCATGTTACATTACATTTTTAAACAAGAAATAATTAGTTTAAAATATGTCTATTTATTTGTCAATTTTAATAAAATGGTATTTCTTCATTTATTTCACTGATACAAAAAAATTATATAATTATATTTATGTATCCATTAATTATTTTGTATTTATTATTTACTGTTAAATGTAACTATATTTTTAAACATGAATTAAATAAATACTTTTTATGTTTATCAATTTTAAAATGTGACTTTTTTGATCGATCAAATTTTGATGTGTTATTTTATAATTGTTAAAAACCAATAAACTTTCAATTTAAAAAAATGTGATGTTTTAGTTTATCTGTGTGAATTAAAATATAAATTTAAACAAATTAAATCAACTGTTTAAAATATAAACCAAAAAATACAATTAAGTAGTTTAAATCTAAGTCAATGTCAATTAAAAATATATATTTATTTACAGTTGTCACAATCTCTAGCTGGAGTTCCCATGAGCTTCAATAGAGGGCACTCCATTACAGACTCTTGCCTCTTTTCCAAAGACTTCATTCCCCATAATCCTATGCCTGGACTTATTATCACTGATTGCATTCACACATGGCTGCATCCGAAAACTTTGGCAGGTGACTTGCTGCCTTGCTGCCTTGCTGTCTAATCAGTCAATGACTTTGCAGGCAGCGTTTTTGCCCAGACACCTCATGAAACGGATTACGGACAGGCTTCTGAGGCAGAGTAATGGTTTAATGATCTACAGCAAAATATAGAGAGCTTTGGTGATAACTAAGTGGATATTTCATTACTGCAATATTAATTTCTCGCTAGAAATTACATAAAAAGTGGAAAACGTTGTTCCGTAACATACATTTACAGACAAACTGTGACGACCGACTGCAACTTTCAGACGCCATCTTTATTTTTTGGCTTAACTGTCACAGAATGGAACGCATGGGATTGTGGGATAACAAAGACAGCGAAGGATACATCTATGCTGCCTTCAAAAACCGGCCAGATGAAGGCATCTCAGAAGACAGGAAATGAAGCTGACATTGATTTCTGACGTGCCTTGATGCCTTCCTACCTTGGAATGCGACCTCCGAAGGCAGCATTTTTCAGTTTTCGGATGCAGCCAATGTAAAGCCTGGTATCTCTCTTTTACATTATTCAATATTATTTGTTTAGCCCTAGTTCCTGTGGTTTTCTGAGTTTACGTGTTCCCCGTTGCCTTCCTTCTTTTTGACCCTGGACCTTTCCTCGTTTTATGATCATTTGCTGCCTGCCCCGACCTTTTGCTTGCGTATTGGATTACCCTTTTGTCTGCCTAGGGCTGGACAATAATTCAGTATCAATATGTATCACAATATACATTTATTCAGTAATGGTGATATGATTTTTAAACACATTTCCAATATTTTGATATACATTATCAATGTTTTCCATACACTGATTTATTTGTGGTGTTTGACTGTTGAATAAATATGAGCACTGCACATTTTAAAATCAAAACACGTTACGGGTGTTTTATATGAATGTATCTCTGAAGGGAAAGGACTTTCTTCAGAAAAGTTTTGATGGCATTTTCATTTTATCTAATAAGAAGCATTGATAAGCAGAGCTGATTTGATTATTGATTTGATTGTTTGTGATCGTAGCTCCGTGTAGCTTTGTTTTTTCTCTAGAATCTTTATCTTACTATCACTCTCTGTTGTTTAAATTGATAAAATATAACTTAATTCCCTTCATATTTTTTGATATTATCTATCAGTCTTACCTGATTAATTTGATCGTTCACTTTTATTTTAAACCTATGAGTGCAGCGCACCTGCATTGCGTTAGCACTCGTTAGCTGGTCATTAGCGTTTCCATTTGTACCTATCACTATTTTCTTTTCTCCTCTCCTCTCTCTCATTACTCCCTCTCTCTCTCCAGTTTTTCACAAGTTCATCAAACAACTGTGGTAAGAATATTTCATTAAGCACGGTGAGTAATGGCTTCTCCTGCTATTGTTATTTGCACCTATTGCCACATGTACAGTTTATCTATCTCTGGTGCTGATGAGGAATTCACATGTGATAAATGCAGGCAAATAGTTAGGCTGACAGAGAAGTTACAGAATTAGAGACACGCGTCCAAACTTTAATTGAGGACAGTAAGAATGTGAGGGCTCTAGATACAGCTTTGGATGCGTCTAGTTCAGGGAGTCCTGTACATTGTTCGGTTCCGGCAACAGAGCCCCCGCAGCAGGGCAACTGGGTTACAGTGAGGCAGCATAGTTGTGGTTCAAAACACCACTCTTCTGTTCCGATCAAAACATTAAACAGGTTCTCCCCACGCAGTGATGCACCCACTGAGAAACCTGATGAAAGTGCTCTAGTTATTGGTGATTCTATTGTACGGAACGTGAATATAGAGACACCAGCCACCATAGTCAAAGGTTTACCGAGAGCCGGAGTGCCTGACATCTTGGCAAATTTAAAAGTGCTGGGTAATGCTAAATGTAAATACAGTAAGATTGTTATTTACACCTACGCTAATGATGTTCGACTTCGCCAGTTGGAGATCACTAAAAATAAGATTAAAGAGGTGTGTGAACTTGCAAGCAAGTCAGACACTGTTATATGCTCTGGTCCCCTCCCCGCTTACCATGGTGATGAGATGCATAGCAGATTGTCATCACTCAATGGCTGGATGTCTAAGTGGTGCCCGCAGAATAACATAGGTTTCATAGACAATTGGACAAGCTTTTGGGGCAGACCTGACCTGTTGAAAAGAGATGTTCTCCATCCCCCCTGGGGTGGCTCCGCTCTTCTCTCTAAAAATATGGCACATAGTCTTAGAGTTTGTACTTGACTAACTGGGGCCAAGGTCAGGAAGCAGACAGACTGGCTAAACAGACTGTCTGCTAGCCACCTCACGTCACAGAAGTTAATTTTCAGCACATAGAGACTCTCTCACCTAGATATCACACTATACAGACTCTGTCTGTTCCATGAACTAGAAAATACAATTTAAGAGTAACAATTTAATTGAGGTTCAACAAATAAATAACAGATGCAATACGGATAAACAAATGATGAAGCTTGGCTTATTGAATATCAGATCCCTTTCTACGAAACCACTTTTTGTTAATAATATGATCACTGATCATAATCTAGATGTGCTCTGTTTGATGGAAACCTGGCTAAAACCTGATGATGACATTATTTTAAATGAGTTTACCCCCCAAGATTACTGTTATAATCATGAGCCACGTCCAAAAGGCAAAGGGGGAAGTGTTGCTTCAATTTATAACAATGTTTTCAAGTTTTCTCAGAGGGCAGGGTTCAAGTATAACTTGTTTGAAGTAATGGTGCTTCACATTACATTATCCAGAGAAACAAATGTTAATGATAAATGCCCTGTGATGTTTGTACTGGCTACTGAATACAGGCCACCAGGGCACCATAAAGACTTTATTAAAGAGTTTGCTGATTTTACATCCGAGTTAGTGCTGGCTGCAGATAAAGTTTTAATAGTTGGTGATTTTAGTATCAATGTTGATAGTGAAAAAGATGCATTGGGATCAGCCTTTATAGACATTCTGAACTATATTGGGGTTAGACAACACGTCTCAGGACCTACTCATTGTCGAAATCATACTCTAGATTTAATACTGTCACATGGAATTGATGTTGATGGTGTTGAAATTATGCAGCCAAGTGATGATATCTCAGATCATTATTTAGTTTTGTGCAAACTTCATTTAGCCAAAACTGTAAATTCTACTTCTTGGTACAAGTATGGTAAGACTGCATTGTAAATAATCATCCTGATTTATCCGAATTCTTTAGCTATCCAAAACCTCAGAACAACTTGATGATGTAACAGAAACTATGGACTCTCTCTTTTCTAGCATTTTAAATACAGTTGCTCCTTTACGCTTAAGGAAGGTTAAGGAAAACAGTCTGACACCGTGGTATAATGAGCATACTCGCACCCTAAAGAGAGCAGCCCGAAAAATGGAGCGCAGCTGGAGGACAACAAAACTAGAGGTATTTCGTATTGCTTGGCAGGAAAGTAACCTATCCTACAAAAATGCATTAAAAACTGCTAGATCCGATTACTTTTTATTCAATACAGTGGCTAAATTAACTAAAAATAAAGCATCAACAAGTGTTGACATTTCCCAACATCACAGCAGTAATGACTTTATAAACTGCTTTACTTAGATATTAATTAAATACTATTAGAGATAAAATTGTAACCATTCAGCCATCAGCTACAGTATCGCATAAGACAGTGCACTATAGACACCCTGAGGAACAGTTCCACCCAGAATATAAAAATCAACTGTGGCAGATCCTTTTTCTATTTGGTGCCTAAACTCTGGAATAACCTATCTAACATTGTTCGTTAGGCAGACACACTCTTGCAGTTTAAATCTAGATTAAAGACCCATCTCTTTAACCTGGCTTACACATAACACACTAATATGCATCTAATATCCAAAGCCGTTAAAGGATTTTTAGGCTGCATTAATTAGGTAAACCGGAACCGGGAACACATGCCATAATACCCTATGTACTTGCTACATCATTAGAAGAATGGCATCTAAGCTAATATAAGTCTGTTTCTCTCTTATTCTGAGTTCACCGTAGCCACCAGATCCAGTCTTTTCTTTCACAGGAAACAGATGATTCTGCACAATCTGACTTTGCTGCAGCCTGGAATTGAACTACTGGTTTTGTCTGGTCAGAGGAGAACCGGCCCCCTGACTGAGCCTGGTTTCTCCCAAGGTTTTTTTTCTCCATTCTGTCACTGATGGAGTTTTGGGTACTTTCCACGTCACATCTGGCTTGCTTAGTTAGGGTCACTTCATTTACAGTGATATCGTTGACTTGATTGCAAATGATTGCACAGATACTATTTAAACTGAACTGAGAAGATGACATCACTGAATTCAATGATGAACTGCCTTTAACTGTCATTTTGCATTATTGTCACACTGTTTTCCTAATTAATGTTGTTCAGTTGCTTTGACGCAATGTTTTTTGTTTAAAGCGCTATATAAATTAAGGTGACTTGACTTAACAAGAGACTCTGAAGACAGAAAACAAGAATTTGCAGAAAGTCAGTTAGAGCAAATTTCACAAAAGTTTTTTGGTCTATGAAGTGGTGTGTCATCCAAGCAAACTGTACCTTATGCCCTGTGTCAGAGTCGCTGAGCAGAATGTCAGTTATATCAATGCCGTCATAGCGTCAATCTGATGGTGGTTTTAAACCATCATTGTATACACTAGCCAGGAAGAGGATAGTTGGAAAGATATCCAGACTAATAAGATGTTAAAGCCAGTTGTCATACAGTGAAAACAAACAATCATGCTTCACAAGGTTCATAATTTTCCAGTAACTCAGCAGGGCTCTGCTGGTGCTGTTGGGTTTGATCTTCTTAGGCCATGCGACCACTGTGGGAACTATGACCTCCTTCCCATGTGGTTCTCTTGGCTGAGCCACCACCTGCTCCAAAGAATGAAAACAGAGTATTACATGATAATTCAATTAGTGGGTTTGTTATCTAAAACAACTGGAGAGATGTCATAAGTAAGCATGAAATCAGCAACAAACAAAAAAAAGATTCGGTTCTTCATTCATTAAAATATCTTGTTATAGAAATGACACCTTAAAATATTTTCAATAAGGGAGACTATAAAGTAAACATTTCATATGACAGTTTCTGCATTACCTCTGCTTAGCTGCCACTTTCCAACAAAAGGCCCAACATGCTCAGCAAACTGGCATTTATGTTCCCAAGAGCCATTGTCACCATAGAAATTGATGCATTGTATAGAGAGTAAGCAAAGTTTTAACTTACTAACTATCAGCTTAAAGTGTAATACGTGTAAAACAACTCACCAGTGAACAATATTAATGTGTTTTCCAACTGCTCAGTGCTGACCATCTGCATGAGTGTTCCCACCAAAGAGTCCGTATCACTGAGGCTGCCTGTATAAGGGTCTTGTGTCATAATATTTAGGAAGGAGTTATGGAACAGTGGGACATGCATGTGAGCAAGAGCCACTTACAGTAGGAACAGCTGCTTCTTAGAAAAGCTACACAGACACATTAACACAAAACATATGATATTACATTAACATGCAAACTGTACAATAACAGAAGGAAGGTTTGTTATAGAGAGGCATAGTGTAGCGGTACAATTGTAAAATATTTAAGGTTTAAGGTTTTCTATTTTATTATAATTTAATGTAATTTATTCCTGCAAAGCTGAAAGGGGGGGTGAAATGCTCGTTTTCACTCAATATCCTGTTAATCTTGAGTACATATAGAGTAGTACTGCATCCTTCATAAATCCAAAAAGTCTTTAGTTTTATTATATTCATAAGAGAAAGATAGTCTGTACCGATTTTTCCTGGAAAAACACGACCGACTGGAGGCGTGACGTGTGGGCGGAGCTAAAGAATCACGAGCGCGAATAGGCTTTTGCGTTGAGAGCATGTGGAAGCTGTGACATTACCGTGAGGGAAAAACCATCATCCAAAACAAACCATGGCTTACAGTCAGATTCAGCCGTTTATTTATGATCCAGAATCAGATCCCGAGGCTGAAACTGAACGAGAGCAGCAGCAGCAACGACTCGCTCCGAGCGGGGCTCGAACCCGGGTCTCTGGCATGGGAGGGGACGCACTAACAAGGAGGCAGAGATATTTGAAGCAGTTTTACTCAACGCCTGCGGTTCCAACACACGATCGTGACCCTTTTTCCTTGGGATTGCATCATCCTTAAGAAATAAACGATACGCAAATCCCTCGTCAAACTGGGCCTTGTTTGTAAAACAAGCATCTTCGAAATGCAGGGGAAAAACAAAAACACTTGCACAGCTCCGTTGATGCTCTGTAAAAATAAACTCCATTCACTGGTCCCTTAATGCTGTTTTTTTTTTTTTTTTGGTAATCTGTGCAGGGTTGTCTTTCCCTGGCAACCAAAAACACACTTCTTTTGTGACTTTTCACGATGCTCTCGCTCTGATCAGTGAATCGCTCTGATCAGTGAAATGTCTGTGCTGCTCAGCCTCGCTATACGGGAGCGCGCGCTCTTCCGGTGAAATGTCTGTATTTTGGGAACAAAAATACTCCTTCAAATGTACAACTTAATTTTTGAAACTTTGTCCATGTTTAGCATGGGAATCCAACTCTTTAACAGTGTAAAAAAGTCAGTATGCATGAAATAGCATTTCACCCCCCCTTGAAATATCTCCAGTCTACAGCCGCTGATCCTTCAGAAATCGTTTGGATATTTTTGTGAAAATGGAGAAGATTACTAATGCTCACAAACTGTAAACACACACAAACAAACAAAAATAATACCAAAATCCTACAGTATTATAATATTGTGATGACTAAATTCACTATTCATTACTGGCCCTAACATGAAAATAACTGATTTTTTTTAAATGTCAGTACATTATATTGATTTAAAGAGATTTATATGTGGACTGCAGTGATACTAGCTTTAAAAAACAGTAACAGCTCTCGATTGTCTGTACATGTACACAGCTGAAATGACAAATAGATGAGACTTGGTTGCACACAGCCCAACAGATGATGATCTATCCTTGGACTGTGTCAAAGGTCAACACTGCAACTTCGCCTGCCCAGTAAACTTGTTTACAGACTAGAGACTTTGTATTGACTGATCAAAGTCCCCTGTGAGTCACAAAATTGTTTTTATAATCCATTTTTAATCAAGAATGTTTTTGGCTTCACACGTAATACTGAGCCTAAAACCTGTTTAAGACCTTTTGATTTCAGACATATTTTACCAGGACGTTCAAGAGGTTTAATAACCTTTAAAGAGCCAGTAAGATGAAAATTCTAAGCTTCCTATCACTGTTTATAAGTCCTGTACAATAGGTTTAAACCCATCCAAGGTTAAAAAACATTGTCATTTTGTCAAAATATCATTTTAAAATACCTAAATTCCCAGAGATCCCAAAACGGTTCGCGCGAAGCTGTTCAAAAGATTCAGTTTCCTTAAACCCCACCTTTCGGTAGAATACTGTGTTCTGATTGGTCAACTGACAGTCAGTTTTGATTGGTTGTTCCGCACACAACTTCATGGTAAACAATGCGTTAGCATCTTTTTGGGGTGAATTATGTCTTATGCTACACTGTAGCCCCCAGATCCAGTACATATCCAGCCCAGATGGTGGATCAGCACCTAGAGACGACCTCTACAGCCCTGAATTTCAGCGGAGACCAGAATAACTAGATGAGCCCCCGAGACAGATCCCCAGTGAAGACCTCGTCTCCTAGACTCTCACAAGGTTTTTTCTCCATTCTATCACCAGTGGGGTTTTGGTTCCTTGCCTTTGTCGCCTCTGACTTGCTTAGTTGGGGAAACTTAATTTCCTGCGATAACGTCGACTTCAACATCGTCAATCGACATCATTGAATTAAATGATGAACTGCATTTAACTGAAAATTCTCTGTTTACTATTGTCATTTTGCATGATTGACACTCTACTCTATTAAATACTGTAAAGCTGCTTTGACACAATGTGTATTGTTAAAAGCACTATATGAATAAAGGTGACTTGACTTGTTGGTAGGTGAGAAGTTCAGACAGATATGATTGTGATACACCATTTAACGCTTTAAAAACAAATATGTTTTTTAATGGATCCTATACTGCACCGGTAACCAGTGAAGAGATGCTTGGACCGGGGAAATGCTTTCCTTTCTCCTAGTGCCAGTCAGTAACCTTGCTGCTGTATTCTGTACCAACTCCAAGTAATACAATGATGAATGGTTGAGAACCATATAAAGAGGATTGCAATAATCTAGTCTAGAAGCAATAAATGCATGGATAACTGTCTCCAAATCCTTAAGCTCAGTTTTGTGTTAAAAATCACCCCAGGTTTTAGCTAAAGGATGAATATTTTATGACTAAAAAAAATCTAGATTACTATTAGAGATATTAGAGACAGCAACAGGAGGTCCAAAGACAACAATCTCAGGTTTGCTTTCATTTAATTGGAGAAAGTTTCTTGCAGTCCAGCATTTGATACCTTAGAAACATTTTAAAAAGTCAGAATAAGAGTTATCAGAGCTAAGAGGGACGTACATCTGGGTTTCATCAGCATAACAGTGATACAAAATATTATATTTCCTCATCATAGAACCAATAGCAGATAAGATCAAAATAAAATAGGTCCCAACAGGGACCCCTGAGGTAACCCACATGTGAGTGGTGCAGAGGGGGAGGATACATTTCAAATTGTAACCTTTAATGATCTATCCTAAAGGTATGAAAAGAACCATTCCAATGTCATGCTCCGATACCAACTTCATCCTCTTAGACGATTAAGAAGGGTATCATGATCAACTGTCAAATGCAGTCTAATGTCAAGTAATCTTACCATATAAAAGCACCTATAATTAACATAATCAAGCACAAAACTGTGTCATGCATGGACAAACTATAGGCTAACGATAACACTGGCTTTTGCCCTTGTGATTAATCAGTCCAGAGAACAGAAGCAGTAAACAGAATCCAAACTGTGCCCTTTTTAAATGCTGAATCTAAAAAACAAGACCTTTAAATTATTTTTTATTTGACACAGTATTATTAATTCTCTGATTGCTACTTAAGATATTAAAAAAATATATAAAATTTGTTACTTGAAATAAAACAAATGTTAATTGAAATTAAATATTAAAAACATTTCTCATTTTCATTTAGTTTAACCTGAAATTGAACCTGTACTAATATGTAATATAACTCAAACTAAAACTGAAATAGAAAATAAATAGACAGATTTAAAAATGACAAAACACACTACAACATTACTTAAACTTTAAAAAATATAATTAAGACAAAAAAATAAAAACAAATTATGAATTCAAATAAAAAAAAAATATGAATAAAAAATGAATAAAGTAGGGGGCCAACTGATCTCAAACTCATAATTTTTGTATAAAAAACAAATGCATTAACTTGGACTTCCATTATAAAAGCAGTCTAAAGGGGAAGAAAAAGAATGATTGATACAAATTGACCTGTGTACTTAACAGTGGTTTTTGTTTATTTTGTCCTAATTTAACCCCTTCAAGAACACGCCTTGGTTTAGGATGGCTAGGGCTGCTGGGCCAGATTTATTGTTTTTAATGTTTTTGGTTTGTGTTTTGGGGGCTTTGTTTTTTTTTTTTTTTTTTGTATATCTGAGGGTTTGTTTTGTTGTTATGTCACTAAAATTTTTGTTTGTTTAATCATTAATTTAATACCTAGCTTTAAATTTATGTCTATGAATTTTTTTTTTTTTCTTGCATATAAAGTGGATAATACTAAAGGTTTAAAAAAATGTTCACTTGAACATTAGAAGTCTTTTGCCTAAAATGGATCTACTACATACTTGTGTAGCCCAATATAATCTGAATATTATTACACTGTCAGAGACATGGCTGAGTAGTAAGATTTCTGATCAGGAAATTCAACTTACTGTACTTTATAGAGCAGACAGAAATGCCAGGGGTGGTGGTCTGGCGATACATGTCTCTTCTAATCTGATATCAGATAAGTTAATTATACCCTCAATCAAATCTACAGTATGTCTGTCTGTTATTAAAGTAATTAAAGTAATCAGAATACATATTTAACCATTGGAAGTATATAAAGACCTCCCTCTGCACCTGCTTAATCATTCAATTGTTTGTTTTCTACTATTGACTGCATTTTATTTAAAAAACAAATGATTATTATAAATAATAACAATGTAAACAGATAAGAATCACTGTAATTACATTAATATGATGTGATGTGGATGATATTTCAGGTATTTTATAAAATATATAATCTTTTAACCACCAAGGGTTTCTCGACTTGAAGATTGAAGACCCCTGAATTACATAAATGTACTTCAATAATTATATGATCGGTAATGATTGATCAAACTAACAGTACGCTAACAGTCACATAGGAACCAAATACTATCTCTTTCCTCTGGACATTTCCAAGGAGAGCCTATTCACTGTTGAGTTTGAGCAGGTCTTTTTTTACCTAATGCCCCAGCCGCAGTTTAAAACATTCAGTACAGTCCCTCCTGCAGCTCCACTTCGCACTAAGGTGGGGGAGAACACACCACATGTTCCTTTGACATTCCAGCTCAAGCGGAAAGGGGGGTTGCTGGTGTAGCCTTTCATTCAACATTGACTGTAAACCAATCCTCAACTTACTCAACAGCTGTAACCTCCCACCATAGAGGAGCTCAGTGTTTGAGACAGTGGAAGCAGCACATGGACTCTTTACACACCACCACAGTAGAGGAGGAACAATATTCCTTTCACTGACAGGAACAGGTAAGCACTCTTTTTTCGTTCTTACTGTTCAGTGTTACTAAATATCAATGATTTAGTGAGTGACTGCTAGTACTAAAATCTTAAACAACTGACATAGGTCAGGTAGTGCGGCAAAAATGCACGCGCCCCAACACAGGAACACACAGATATACGTACATATATTAGCGCTCTTGACCATAGAAACGACCACGTGGCGAGGAGCTGAGAAAACATGATCATGCTGGAATCATGAGGGAGCAGGTAGTGCAAGATGGTTGGGGTGGTAATAAAAAAAATAATAATCTGCTGACTAACCTTAATTTTGATAACGTGCAAAGTGATTTAGCAAAACACAAATGTGTTCAAACCTGAATAAAATATTATTAAATTATCGAATATATGTTTAAATAATATTTGTGAAAATGTCGTGCCATACAATTTGTTCAATTGTCATGCTATATTATGATGACTTATAATAATATTATGATATTGATTACACCTCACCGAATGTTGAGCGATGATTTCAATCAATGAAAATATTTCAATCGTTGTTCTGCGCATCAGTTTGTTGACACTCATGCCCTCCCCTCCCGCCCCTATCATGGCGTAACGTCCCTCTGGTAAGGTTTTTTTTTTTTTCTCACTTGGTCAGTGATGTTTCACCTACCTAGGGTGTCAACATAAATTTAATTTGAGCTGTTTTCTGTATTTGAGAGATTTCCCCATTTTTTCAACACTATAAATGTATAGCTACAGTGTCAAGCTATGATTTGTGCAGTTGTATGTATTCGACTTTTATTAGAATTTTTGTTTTATGAATTTTTTACGCATTTTTATTCGTTTTTGTTATTTTAAAATATTTTTCTCAATCTTTATTTCATTTTATTGTATTTTATTTCAGCTTTAATTTAAGTACGTTTCTAATTTTCATTATAGCTTAGTTATTTATATATAAATATTATAACATATCGTGTGATAATCTAATAGATATGATAAATTATTTCAGCTATATTTTAGTTAACACTAATAACACCAATCTCTAGCACACAACAGATGGTCAACTAAACAGAAACCTCTGTCCCAAAACTTGATACATGAAATGGTATAACTAATTTAATAGCAGATACTGCAGCTGTTTGACATTTGAATATAGCTGCTGATACAATTATTAATCATGTACATTTGAACATAATGCTTGGTTGGATTGTGGAGATGTCTCTTTACAAGGCTGAATGATCATGGTTATGTCCAGATACAGTTTATACTGATGGAGCTGGGTGGCTGTAAAAGTTAATTCTCTTATTAACTTAACAATAGGTTAAATTTGTCTGTCACATTCCCAGGTCGCAGGTCAAATGGCACAGTGGATGTTCGGACTGAAGGGTTGCCTCGGCTCTAAAGTGTACTCAGAGGTCCCAGATGGTGGCTGGGGTTGGATTGTGGCTGTCGCCTTTTTCCTGGTGGAGGTGTTCACTTATGGGGTTATCAAAAGTTTTGGGATTTTTCTCAAGGATTTAATGATTGACTTTGGCGAGAGCAACAGTCGAGTATCATGGATCATTTCAATATGTGTCTTTGTTATGACTTTCACAGGTAAGGGCTGTAACTGTTACTTTACATTTTGAAACTTTTAAAAAATGACTTACTCTTCTTAGCTGCATGTTTATGGGTTCATTTCTGTAACTTTGGCATCCATGGCTCTTCAGCTCCTTTATCATCAGTGCTGAGTAATCGATTTGGCTTCCAGCCAGTTGTGATGTTTGGAGGATTTCTCATATCTCTGGGCACAATCTCAACAGCATTCACCAGCTCCATCAATCAGATGTACCTCACTATTGGGATTGTGACAGGTAGGTAAAGCCTTATTTAAGAAATTAATATTTCATTCAGCAAGAATGCATTCCATTGTTGAAGTTACAGTTAATATATTAATAATGTTCCAAAAGTGAGTGGATATAATGAGTGAATATAATGTTTATATTTCAAATAAATTCTATTATTTTGACCTTTCTATTCTTTCAAGAATCTTGCAACAAAAAAATGAAATGAATTATGCAGCATGGCCATGTTCAACATTGTTGATAATAATAAGTAGTTCGATAAAATGTTTTCACAGTGAAGACTGGAGTAATGTCAATTCCATCACAGGAATAAACTACATTTTAAAATATATTAAAATAGAAAATTGCTTGGTGAACATAAGAGACTTATTTATAAGAAAAAAATTTTTTTTATTATTTGTTAGAGTGCAAGAACAGAAATGTATGCATTATGGTAATTTCATGCCTGTATGTCTCTGAAACATTGGATCCTGAACTGTATTATGTTCATGTGTTATGTTATAATTAAACTGTCCAGGATTGTCTGTAAGTACATGCATTTTACAATAAAATCTAATAATGTATATGTTGGACTGAAAAGTTGGATTTACTAACCAAAAGCAAAACTGAGATAAACAAAGCATCTAATGATTTTCAGATGTCTCTTCCTTTCTATAGGACTGGGTTACTGTCTGACATTCCTGCCAACCGTCACAATCTTGTCTCAGTACTTCAGCAGGCGTCGTTCTTTGGTCACAGCCATGGCCTCCACTGGAGAGTCATTTGCTATATTTGCTTTCGCTCCAGGTGAGGTCAGGCATGCTCAATGTCAATGTAATATCACCACATATTGTGGTATTTCATTATGTTAAAATTAGTGTTTTATAATTGTAACACACAGAGTCAAACACACTGCTTCCTTGTTTCTGCAGCCTTCACAGCTCTTAAGAACTGCATTGGCTGGAGGTACACAATGGTGGTGATTGGAACGTTACAGGGCATCATTATTATCTGTGGGGCTTTGCTCCGGCCCATAGTCATCAAACCAAAGACTTCTCCAACAGGAACTGAGCAGAAGATCACGTGCTCTCTTCCTGAAGAACAAATGCAAGCCTCTGTGAGCTCCAGAGATTCAGGTGTACAGTCACTTGATGAGCTGGAACGGGATCTCAAATCTGGGAAGGAACAGGGAGAAGTGGAACCACTTCAGATCCTTCCAAAGCAACAGGACATTTCAAGTAGAAATAAGCTCCTGGATTTGACTGTACTAAAAGAAGGCAGTTTCTTATGTTACTCAGCTTTCGGCCTTTTTGCAACACTTGGCTTTTTCGCCCCACAGCTGTATGTGGTGGAGCTCAGCGCCAGTTTGGGTACCGAGAGGGACAAGGCTGCCTATATGCTGTCAACAATGGCCGTTGCTGAGATCTTCGGACGTCTCTCGATCGGATGGGTCCTGAACTGGGGGCGCATTAGGAAGATCTTCGTACTTCTTGGATGCGTGTCACTGATGTGCCTGGTGCTGGTGTTCTTCACCGTAGTACATGGTTTCTGGGGACTGGCAGTATGCTGTGTGCTTTATGGCTTCTTACTTGGGAACATTGCATCCACGCACATCCCAATGTTGGCTGAGGATGATGTCGTAGGGATCCAGAGGATGCCCTTAGCTGTAGGTGTCTACGTCTGCATTCAGAGCTTTGCAGGACTGGCTGGTCCACCGTTAGGAGGTAAGACCAATTCTCAAATTAATATCAATCACTGTGTTCTATTACAGTATACACTGCTCAATAAATTATGGGAACACTTAATCATCACAGTAGAACACAATGTCAGTTAAACTTCAGGGATAGCTATCTGTCCAGTTAGGAAGCAAAAGTGATTGAGAATCAGTTTCACCCGCTTTGGTGCAGATGAAAGTGACAACAGGTGCCCCGGAAGGGCAACAGCAACACAAGAGAGAAAAGAGAATGGTTTTGCAGGTGGTGGCCACAGACAGTTGCTTTCTCCCCATCTTTCCTGACTGATTTGTCTCAAGTTTTGGGATTTATTAAGGTCCTTCTCACTACTTGTAGCATTAGGCAGTACCTGCAACCGATTCAGGTTGTACAGGTAGTCCAGCTCCTCCATGATGGCACCTCCATACATGCTGTCACAAAGTTTGGTGTGTCTCCCAGCACAGCTTCAAGAACATGGAGGACATATGGGAGATGGGCTGTTACACAAGGAAATCTGCACAGGGCTGTAGACAGGCAACAACCCAGCACCAGGAATGGTGTCTGTTTCTTTGGTGTTGAGTCAAAGATGGTCTGGGAATGAATGTCCTTGGAGCGTCTCACAGACCTCTAGCCTACGGTACCCTACTGCTGAAATCCCCAGAGCCACTGTCAGAACTTATGCTGGTGCAGTGGGCACTGGGTTCCTCCTGGTTCATTACAATACCTGGCCTCATGTGGCCAGAGTGTGGTAGTTTCTGGATGACAAAGGCATTGATGCCATTGACTGACCCTCACTGGCTCTCATGGCATTGAAGACACAGACCGGCCCATCACCAGACCTGAATGTATCGTTGTAACGGAGCATCTGAAACCACTAAGTAGCACCACAGAACCCTGGAGCTCACTGATGCCCTGATCCAGGTCTGGGAGGAGACTGCCCAAGATACCATCTGCCAACTCATCAGGAGCATGCCTACAATTTTTCGGAAGTGCATACTGGCATGTGGGGGCAATACACACCATGGTATACTCCCTTAAATTTTGAGTTGATTGATGAAATACATGCACAATTGATTTTTTACTTTAGATTTTCAGTGTGATTTTGAATCCAGCCCTCTGTGGGTTGATGATTTGGGTTTCCATTGACCATTGTCACATAATTTTCTTCTCAACAAAGAACACAATTTAGTTAATTGAGATACACTGTATGATTTAAGGGTTCCCTTCATTTTATAAAATTTTGGAGCAGTGTATTTTTAAATTTATTTCTGTGATGACAGAGCTGAATTTTCAGAAACTCATCTCTCATTGTCGCATGATCCTTCAGAAGACATTTTAATATGCTGATTCTTTGATGAATACAAAGTTTAAAAAACAACATATATTTAAAATATTGAACAACTTAATGTGCACTTTCAAAATAAAAGTATTATTTTCTTTTAAAAATGTATCAAATATTTGAAATGTAGTGTATATACAGTAGAATGCAAAATTCCATAAACACGCAATTTACTACATTTCCCTCTCAAATATTCTAGGTGTCCTTGTGGATGTTACACAGAATTACAGGGCTGCATTCTACTCCTGTGCTGCGGGAATGGGACTAGGCGCTGTCTTCCTTGGGCTCGTACGTCCAGCTAAGACAGGTCAACTGTGGCCGAGGAGAGACAATAGACGAAATAACCCCATAGTGGAGCAAGTGTCCAAAGACAAACCGGAGGAATTCCTAGAAATGGGCATTCAAGTTATTAAGACTTGAAACAAAAAGACTTACTTTGTGAATTTAGCTGAACATCTGGTATTATCAGACCTGGTGATAACATAAGAAAACTTAACAAACTATAACTGAAATAAACTGAAATGAATGATTCATAACAATTGCTTACAGGTTTAGTTCACCCAAAAATTGTACAATTCTGTCATCACTGATGCACAATAAACAATTTTTTTTTTCTCACATCACCCAAGTGCTGTCTAGCTTCCGTTTACCATTTTTAAATGCTCTATGTCTGTATATTTCATTGGCATAAGGGTGTTATGACAGAATTTTCATTTTTGGTTGAACTTACCCTTTAAGATGTGCAAACGTTTATACACTGAGATTATATGTGTGATTATCATATATTAGCAGTAGCTGTCATGAAAACTGATTAGACTTGAAAAACACATTTTCATGAATGTTTGTAATACTAAACACTGAGAATTTTGTTGTTTAGAATTCTAGATGCAAAAGAAATAAACATAATGTAACCGGAAACCACATTTTCGTGGTTTTAGTTATTATGGGCAAGGGCTGATTACTGATGGGTAAAGCAGTGACCAAAGATAATTCTGAATTCAGCAACTAAGGTTGAATAATCTAAAATGTTATAGAAAAGGGTTAGAAAGAGGTATTTGATACTTTATTTTTAAAAGGAACCTTCTTTAGTATTTTCTTCAAATTCAGCTCACCTCAGGTCAGCTGTCAACTACTATACTGCAACATCTGTCTCCTTAATGGATGCTAAACAACTTTATTAATGCAAATAGTGTCTGTTTAGGATGTTGTTTAGCCTTCCGATTCTCACGACAATGTTCTGAACTGTGAATTACATTTCCATAGAGATAACTGTGAATTCAAAGCTTTCAAGAGCTCAGGTTGATGCTATACTGAAATGAAGACAAAGGGTTTCCCAAATGCCAAATTAAAATTAAAGTCTTAAAAGACTGATTCATCACTTACCTTTATAGTAAACTACATTTGTTCTTGAAATACTGTCACATGACTTGAATTTTATAATGGAAAGGAATTATTATTGCTGTATGTTCCATGGAATGTGAATCTGTGGTCTTTTGAGGTCTTCTGTATCTGCACAATAGACACAACTGTTGTAATAATCTTCAAATCAGATTGAAAAATAAACATTTTTAAATTGTTGTCTGAATGGTTCTGATTCAACTCATATTTTAGAAATAAAACTTTATTTTGTTTGATCCATGCATCCTTACAAACCAAAAGCACTGTTTACATACATGTATTTCCTCAGCAGAAGCTTTCTCCACAAAGCTCTTTTTAAGAATGTGCATACATGTCTCAACTTGCCTTGACACTGCATGTAGGTAGCAAAAGATCATACTGGACAGTGTTTATACTCTTGGAATGCAGTGTAATAAGGCCTGTAGAGTACATATTACAGTATCTACATTAACATTCTGTAACACTATACTGACTGATTCAAGTCATTGATGCACAAATGTTCAGTTACATCAGTTATTAATGCTGCAAACTACAGTCGGCCATGGCACGGTGTGGTCTTATCTTGTATCTGTCAGCTATTTTGAATCCAATGGCAGTTTACGCAATCAGATGGGGCAGAGGTCAAGTGGTCGACGGTCAGACTCCTCTAAGTGATTGGAGCCTTGCATAACACAGTTAAGCCACCAGTGCTTCACACCAAATATATGTATAATCTCATGTGTCAGGTTCTACCACAGATGCATAATTATAAGTTACGGACTTGTACTTGCGAGTTTACATCTAGCAATTCTGACTTTTTCCTCAAAATTCTAAGTTTACATAATGCAATTTTACTCCAGATTATTAACTACTTTTTATTGATGTTTTATGTGATAAAACAGATACAGGCGTAATGAGGTAAAAATAAGCAATAACATTTTGTCCATTTTTGATCCCTTCCATTCCTACAGCGACATAAACATTCACACTTCATTGAAGTGCTAAAATTACAAAAGATCTATTCAATCTAAAAGAACACTGTGCGAAAATAACAACTTTGCTTTCAAGTTACAACAATATTTATACAAATTCACAAATTAACTTCAGTGAGAGAAGCCTGGTAAAAAACAAAATTCCATAACTCTCTGGGGTACAAGTCATTCATGGTGATCCCCACAATATAAAAATCGTCTCTAAAAGATTGTGTAGCCTACAGAACTAGACTGAGAGACCATTTAAAGGTCTTTGCTGTGTTTTGAGTTAATTAACTGAAAAGAGTATGGAACCAGATGTCATCAATATTGAACCTTTTCACAATATTATAATTTTCTGAGATACTGAATTTGGGATTTTCCTTAGTTGTCAGTTATAATCATCAAAATTAAAAGAAATAAAATATTTGAAATATATCAGTCTGTGTGTAATGAATGAATATAATATACAAGTTTCACTTTTTGAATGGAATTAGTGAAACAAACTTTTTGATGATATTCTAATTATATGACCAGCACCTGTATACATGTGTATTCAAAAGTGGTACTGTTTTAGCGGGATGCTCAGTCAATATAGCCTCATTTTTCTTTACTGAAATAAAAAAGCAGTGTAAATACACAACCATTTTGATAAAATAATCTGATTTAATAAACAATTACACAAATGAGATTCAAAAAAAGAGAGAAGAAAAAAACACTACAAAAAGCAAGTGAGGCAGTGACAAAGATGGCTAGCATCGCATGAACAAATTCTTTTAGATTCTATACATAAACACCTTCGTTCAGTCAATCAGTTAATATCAATTTACTACAAACAGTCAGATTACAGTGCTTGTTTAAATTAAGACTTAGTCTCTCGATCAACAGATTTCAATTTGTCTTGCATCAAACCAGCTTTGACTGATCTACAGACATTAAAGGAAAAGTTGACTTTGCTTGGCCTGTTTAAAAAAAAGAAAAAGTCTGTAGTATACACAGAAATATACCTGGACTGATTTAACAGTCATTTTACAAACCCTGAGCTAAAGCTGTCTACTTTAACTTATACAGGAGCAAAGAACATAAGGACACTTTCTGTTTTTAAAGTGAATTAATCAACAACAACAGAAAACTTCTTCAAGGCTTCTAGAATACATACAATAAATGTATGGTATCACGTTAGTGTATAAAATATACAGCTTTTATGAGGGCAAAATAAATTGTATGTACAGAGATGCATTCTGTACAGGCTTGAATGGCAAACAGACACTTTCCCTTTACATAAAAAAAAATAAAACAAAAAAATTAGGTACTTCAATACAAAAGTACCTTAATTGTGCTAATTTAATGTCACGATCCAAGTAAGTTATTTTGAATGTGGGAAGACCAAGGGAGTGAAACCATGTTCTATCAAAAAAAAGAAAGAAAAGACACTAGGGCCTGTATATGTATATACATACATATACATACATACACACATACATGCATATATATAAAACCTGACTCATCAAGCCCATAAACAACTCCTGACTAGATCAGAAGAGCTCTTTGAATTAAAGATTTAAAGCCCTGAGTTCTCACACTTTCTTTTATTAAAACTTTATCAAAACCAGGTGTAAAGCCTATGGAATACAGGAGTGTTAACAGTTCCATTATACGAATATATGCGCTGGTAAGCATACAGTAAACATGGAAAATTACAGCATTTTGGTGAATAACTGAAGGCCATTCCTTAGCATATTTGATACGGCTAAAAGCTTAAAGAGGTTGCTTTTATATCAAATCTGTATATAACTGTTATTATATACTACAGAAAATTAAAGTTGCATAATTACCCCATCTACTTTTCTTCAACCACAATATGTATTGAACCACCTGTACTTCGTATTAAATAAAGTAAAAACCTAATTAAAATGGAATGTTCTTCAAGACCAATCGGTGCCTTTCATTGTAACATAAGCTGTTTAAGGTTGTCG
Organism: Carassius gibelio; assembly: GCF_023724105.1. Classification (NCBI taxonomy): domain Eukaryota; kingdom Metazoa; phylum Chordata; class Actinopteri; order Cypriniformes; family Cyprinidae; genus Carassius; species Carassius gibelio. The sequence continues at coordinate 13,152,866 of NC_068382.1, read as the reverse complement.
TGCAAGATGGTGTCTTTGACATCACGGAAGACGAGTCGAATGTTCTCCGTGTTAATGGCAGTGGTGAAGTGATGGTAAAGGGGCTTCTGCTGCGGTTCACGACGCTTGTTACGGAAGCAATCAACCAGGAACTTCTGCACATCCGGCAGATTATGGGGATCTCCTGTGAACTCGGGGAAGTAGTCCTTGATGTTTACATTCTTAACTTTTTCTTCAAGCAAGTCTGTCTTATTGAGGAAGAGAATGATGGAGACACTGGCGAAGACGCGGTTGTTGACGATAGTCTCGAAGATACTGAGCGACTCTGTGAGCCTGTTGGTCTGACGGTCTTCCATGAGCACCTGATCGTATTCGCTGGATGAGACTAGGAAGAGAATGGAGGTCACGGAGTCAAAGCACTCAAACCACCGCTTGCGCTCTGACCGCTGCCCTCCCACATCCACCATCTTGAAAGGAACACTCTTGATCTCAAAGTCATACTCATGGATACCCTTGGTGGGCTTTCGTGCCAGAAGTATATCCTTTTGGCTGGGCAAGTAGTCCTGCAGATTAAATGGAAACAAACATCAATCCGACAGGCATAATACTATAAAACCCCGAAACATTTATTAAAAATTAGTGCATTTATTATTTATTTATTAAAATTTACATGTATTCGAGATGGGCGATATGCCTGTAGACACAAACTAATACATTTGTGAATGCGGTCACTATCACAGTTATGCTCACATCACAGTCACAGTAAATTTCCATGCATTTAAGCCTTGCCAGTTTAAATGTTGAAGCCATTTTAAATGGTTCAAAGCCCAAAAATGAGAACTCGGTTAGGCATTTGTATGCTTATCTGAGTGACGGTTTCTGAGCCCATAACACCAAATTGCACACTCAGAAACCATCACACGAATACCAAATTGAGTTTTCTTCTGCAGCCTATTGTGCTTAAATAGTCACATACTCAGAAGGTTTTGTCTTGGCTAGTATTCACGCAAACAAACACATTTGCCTTTTAAGTGAACATGAACAATTGGGGTATTTGTTTTTTTTAATTCATGCGTCAATATATTGGATCCATGCATTAAGTCTTAAAGTGACAGCAGCCTAGTATTCGGTTGTTAACTAATGATGTAAAGGCTGATTTATAACTTTGAGTTGGACCTACGCCGTAGCCTACGCATAGACGTACTCCCTTATGCCTTAGCCTGACATGCACCTCTCCAAAAATCTAACAGCGCATCAATTGTACGTGGACCAAAAGCACTGTGATTGGTCTGCTAGAATCCCTCCCTCCGTATGTACTTGCGTATTGTGTCTTTATGTGCTCTTTAATATATTTTAATGTTACACCTTCTTATAAAAAATGAAACAAAGCAAAGAACAAGTGACTTATCATTTGTCAGGGACAAACAATGTTGATCTGCCGTGATACAAGTCCTTGCGGATATAGACAGAATGCCATCTTCTCCTGTTCCATTGTGGTCTCCTTTTGTAGTTTTAAATAATTATTTGATATTATTTGCCGCGTCAAGGCTATAATGCTTCTCCGTCGAGCCGCTGCTTCTTCAGCTTTAGTCATGGTACTGCAGGTTACATCAGCAACATGTCCGTGGACACTGCAGACTAGCAGTTTGCATGTGTACTGCACATCGACGAGGACAACAACGCAGAAGAATAAATGAAAACTGACGCATAGCCTATGGCGTAAAGGCTACAGTGTAAAGGCTACAGCAGAAGGTCCGACGCAGAAGTATAAATCAGCCTTTAGAAGCAGTGTTTCCCGGTCCAATTCGCTACACTTGAGAATACTACCTCAGCAGTCGTTTATGAGCATTTGATTATTCACATTAAACATGTAAGTTAAACGTTTTCAAACTTAAGGTGCAGACTACAGTCTCCATGCTCACAGCGTCCCAAAGAATTTTTATATTTATTTATATTTTCATTGTCTGGCTATATGGGATTTCGGTATGGAGTTAAACGTTAGGATTATTATTTTTTTTGGTAGTATTATAAATCACACTGTGAGTGTATCTTAGAACCTTTTTTTGTTTTCTCATGGTATCTGATAGAGCGTTTGGACACAGAAGCGGTGACGTGACTTCAGACTTAACAAGCGGATATGTGCCTGGGTAATTAAGGTTAATAAAAACAAAAATTTTAATCATCCAAATAATCACCCTCTTTTTGAAATAATCACATTTTGTAGCTTTTCAGACTGTATAATTAATTTAATTCAGCTGTATTACCTAATAACATCGAAGTGAAAGATAAAACACCAACAACAAAAATAATAACATAAAAAGCAATCACTTGACTCTGAAAAAGGATCACCTTTATGTCAGTATTTCGTTGAACCACCATTTGCTTTAATTGCAGCCTTTAGTCTGTTGGTATATGTTTCTAACTTTGCACATCTAAACTTTGCAATATTTTTGCAACTCTTCTTAGCAGAACTGCTCAAGTTCAGGCCAGCGTTGCTGTAGGTCTCTTGGTGGTCTCTCTGACAAGTTTCCTCCTGGCTCTTTCATCCAGTTTGGACTGACGTTCTGATCTAGGGAGGGTCTGTGCTGTACCAAATATCTTCCACTTCTTAATAATAGACTTCACTGTGCTTCTAGGCATTGATAAAGCCTTTTTTGTATCCATTTCCTTACTTATGCCCGTCCACAACTTTATCCCGGAAATCTTTTGACAGTACATTGCCACCCATAGTTGATTGTTTGCTTCAGTTGCACTACCAAGGACTGAAAAGCTCCAGCTAATTAAAATGACTACAGCAGATCACTGTTGAAAGTCAAATGGCTTTGTGTGCCATGGAGAAGGTGATTCGCTACATCTGTTTGAGTTTACAAGTAATTTTTAGGAGAGTGTAAACCTTTTCCCAACCCTGTGATTGTTTTTTTTTTCTTCTGAATATGGCTATTTTAAAGGTGGTTTAAATGGGTTGATTATTTTTTAACTGTAGGTATATATATATATATATATATATATATATATATATATATATATATATATATATATATATATATATATATATATATATATATATATATATATATAAATCGGTACAAGTAAAATCCACTATATCAGCCAAGCTAATGTCAGTGCACACAAAACTCTATTGATAGCCTTTTTTAATGGATAACAAACAAACAAAAAAACTAGCTTTCTTCCTGTGAATTTAAAGTTTAATTTCATTTCAGAAATTCTGTTGTACCATGCACAAACAGGTATAATACCAGCTAGCTTGTGCTCTAGATACCAGTACTGAACACGACATTAACATGGTAGCACTTTATTTTACAGTCCTGTTCCTCATGTACATACTACGTACTTATTATAGTAATTTACAATAACTATGTAATAACTAGGTACTAACCCTGAACCTACCCCTAAACCTAAACCTAACCCTACCCCATGTAGTTACATTGTATTACCAGAAAATTCTTAGATAAATACACTGTAAGTACACTATAAGTACATGAAAGTACACGTACTGTAAAATAAAGTGTAACCATTAACATTTATTAAAAAAAAACTTAAATTACCAATTGTCCAAGTTTATCCACATTGTCCAGGAAATACTTCACAGATTCACCCTAAGAAGATGTAAAGAAAGACACACAATCATAATTAGGTCTCCAATATGTTAGCTATGGTGCAGAAGGTGCAACTTTGAATTTGTCTTCTGCTGTCTCCCAGTTTCGCTGTTTTATGCATTTTCTGTTACATTATACAATCCGGTCCACAAAAAAAAAAAAAGATAATAATAATTGATATTAGTTATTAATTATATCTCATTCTCTTTTACACACACACACAGTAGAACATAACTATACAATATTTTCCACCAGATTTGCTGGTCCAAGGCTATGATATACTACAGGTTACACTGGCCTCATTCATAAATATGTTTACCTAACACAAAATCAGTCAAATGAGGCTCTGCTGTGTTGGCCTCTTATTGGCTTGCTTTGTGGGGAATGCATTTCAGCCTTAAGTAGAGAAAGTGACTTGGTCACCAAAAATGAATGTTTATCACTAAATCAATACGGATAAACAGGTTAATCACAATTTGTACAACAATGGAGATTTTAGTTGGAAAATGTGAGCTAAATCCTAATCTCAGTCACAAGGGTTCTACCCCTGAACGTGCATAATCTTATCTTCATAACTGAAATGCAAACTATACTCACGCACAGAGAGAATGCCCTCATTGTCATGAGTCACTTCATTTGTGTTTTCAACTCATACCTGTGCGTAACTCTCAGGTTACAAAAATTGTCCATGCTACGCTCAAAACATTTGATTTCTTGAGCATAATCGCATTACATTCTAAATATACAAGCACCATGATTAATGCCTTGACAGGAGTAATTATGCAAGTACACTGTGCTTATCTCTCATGATTCATAATGCAATCTGTTTAACAACAGATCAACATTCTTTCAAGTTTAAAGCCCTAGAAAATGACACAAGTCTTATGAAAAACTGTGAGTGTATTCTATATCCAAAACTTTACTTCACAGGGACTAAGAACAACTGAAATGATCAGTTCATGATGTACAATAGTTCATAATAAATATAAATAATGAGCAATCATTTAATATTTACCAGCTGAAACTCTCTCCGTCTGTCATAGGCATTCTGAATACCACTGTCTTGCCACAGGGCACGGATGGAGGGCAGGTAGTTGAGGAAGACTTTGGTCTCCACCATCCCTTTGGCCATAATGGATGAGCGGGTGTCAAAGGCCATCATTGTCTCCCCATGAACCTGATTCTCAGGATCTCCCCAAGGGATGTGCAGCTTCTCACGGGCATCCACCAGCACTCGGACACCTTAACAGACCGTTAGAGATATTGACACATGTGACCCTGAACCACAAAACCAGTCTTAAGTGTCAATTTTTAGAGATTGAGATTTATACATCATCTGAAAGCTGAATAAATAATAGGGCTGCACGATTAATCGCATGCGATGTTCATGCGTGTCTAGTAAAGCTGGTTCTGTGATTAGTATTAAACATCCATCACCTGCTTTCAAATGGACCGGCACTTAATATACAGAGCCATAGCTCGCTGACAAGCTACGCAATATCACGTTCATAACCAAATGCGATACATCTGCGAGTATGAACACGATAGTGTAGCTTGTCAGTGAACTATGGCTCTGTATATTAAGTGCCGCTCCATTTGACGCAAGATTGATCATGCAGCCCTAATTAAAAAAGCTTTCCATTGATGCATTTATAAGACAATACTTGACCGAGATACAACTGGAATCTGAGGGTGCAAAAAAAAAAAAAACTAAATACTGAGAAAATCACCTTTGAAGATGTCCAAATGAATTCTTAGCAATGCATATTACGAATCAAAAATTACGTTTTGATATATTAACAGTAGGAAATTTACAAAATATATTCATGGAACATGATCTTTACTTAATACCCTAATGATTTTTGGCATAAAAAGAAAAGTAGATAATTTTGACCCATACAATGTATTTTTGGCTGTTGCTACAAATATAACCCAGTGACTTAAGACTGGTTTTGTGGTCCAGGGTCACATATTGGATTTATCAGGTTACTATAAAAGAAAAAAATAAAATTAAATACCTTTTTTTTTTTTTACTATGCACTCTCAGACCATGTCATTTTGTCAACATGATCAAAAATGAAACATTTCCCCTTTTTATGAGGTCAATAAGGTCAGATGGGCTACAGTGAGTTCTGTAACTACACGAATAATACTGCCTGTGGATGCAGTGTTTATGCAAGTAGTACACGTTGAAAAAACGATTTTAGGTCAATGCAATGTTGCAATAAAATAAATAATCTAGTTACAATTACTTGCGCTCAGAAAGTTTGGCGTAACTTGCCTGGAACGGTACAAAGTCGTTAGTAGTGGTATGAAATAGTGATTACGAGCTCAAAAACCTTCCTGGAACGCAGCATCAGAGAGCAAACATGTATGATGACCCGCAGCTGTGTAATTTCGATCGAGCCAGCTGTGAGAGGGCAAATGAGGAATTGCCAAGAACTGATGTCCGTCAAAGCCTGTAATGCATGGTCCGAGGAGAATGAGTGGAGAGTTGGAGTCCTGTTAAAAACTGTTGGTAAAGTGTCCTGGTGAGTTGCTATCTTTTAGCATTGCAGCATTGAGCACTGGAGCTATTTTACGAGCAGCAGTGCACAATAACGACACACACACACACACACACACACACACATACATATATATATATATATATATATATATATATATATATATATATATATATATATATATATATATACATATATATATACATATATATATATATATATATATATATATATATATATATATATATATATATATATATATATATATAATTTTTTTTTTTTTTTTTTTTTTTTTATTACTGTCATTGAATAGCACCGAGTAAAAAATCAATGTTTTCTTTATATCTAGTGGCAGTGATCATGACGTTAGTTCAGAGAAGTACCGGTAACCTTTGTCATAGTGTCGTAGAACTGGTAAATTTTGTCTTTGTCATCTAGAAATAAAAATCTCAAGCGATGACAGAAATCTCTGTGATAGTGAAATTACTTTATCTGAAGTTAGTAACTCAATTCTAGAACTTAAAAACAATAAATCTCCCGGAACGGACGGGCTTACCGCAGAGTTTTATAAACAGTTCTCTAAAGAATTGTCTCCTTTTTTACTTAAGGTTTTTGAAGAAAGCATACAGAATGAGGCTCTCCCCCCGACTCTCACTCAAGGCTCAATTACTTTAATTCCCAAGCCTAAAAAAGATTTACTCTTAATTGACAATTGGCGACCCATTTCTCTGCTTAACAGTGATTATAAAATTCTAGCTATTATGTTTGCTAAAAGACTTAAATCTGTATTGGGTTCTGTTATAGATGAGACACAATCTGGTTTCTTGAACAAAAGACACATTGTTAACAATATAAGGTTGATTCTTGATTTATTAGATTATTCAGACTTGATTCAGGAGGACAGCTTCATTCTTTTCTTAGATTTCTATAAGGCTTTTGATTCTTTAGAGCACCAATTTATTATTAATTCATTAGATAAATTTGGTTTTGGGGACATGTTTTGCAGAGTAATTAAAACCCTTTACAATAAATACTGAGAAAATCACCTTTGAAGATGTCCAAATGAATTCTTAGCAATGCATATTACTAATCAAAAATTAAGTTTTGATATATTAACAGTAGGAAATTTACAAAATATATTCATGGAACATGATCTTTACTTAATACCCTAATGATTTTTGGCATAAAAAGAAAAGTAGATAATTTTGACCCATACAATGTATTTTTGGCTGTTGCTACAAATATAACCCAGTGACTTAAGACTGGTTTTGTGGTCCAGGGTCACATATTGGATTTATCAGGTTACTATAAAAGAAAAAAAGAAAATTAAATACCTTTTTTTTTTTTTTTTACTATGCACTCTCAGACCATGCCATTTTGTCAACATGATCAAAAATGAAACATTTCCCCTTTTTATGAGGTCAATAAGGTCAGATGGGCTACAGTGAGTTCTGTAACTACAATTATACAGTATACAAAAAATTATAAAGTATAATAAATATACTATATAATATATTATATAAAGTGACTATACTAATATGCATGTCAATTAAAGCACCCAAAATAGTGAATATTTTTCCTCAATTTAAAATAATGGTATTAAAAAGTTATTTAATATGTTATGACTGAACTACAAACAGTAAACATCATACTTACAGTAATTCATGTAAGTGAATATCATAATAAATATTAAATAAATGTTTGTATTTAACAGGGTTCACTAATATTAAATACTAAAATATGCATTTTGTCGAGCACTAATAAACAGGTTAATAAAAATAACTCCTTACTTTTCCATCCTAAATTCTGTAAGTTAGCCTCCTTTTTTCGTTTGTTAACCGTTGTGTCAGGTAACGTTATGTCTCAAAGAAACAGTTGAGATAGATATATCAGAATAATGTCATAAAACAATCACTCATCCAGATAACTAACAGACCAAAGTAGGCGCTGTACTTTCTCTAGAGGCGCTAAGTTTACTAAAAGTGTTATGTGAGACTTGAACATAGGCTATAAACGTCCGTTTTCTAAGTCTACGAGTTTTTTGAGCATGTTACGTTATATCTGGTGTTCAACAAAGCCACCGTTTAAAACCACTGGCCTACGCGTCGTCTATGGGCTGGGCGAGCAATCGAAAGTTTGCATTAGTTACGCAAAAGAAGTCGACAAAACACATTTACCTGCCGATACAATAAAATAGAGATTTCACTGAGTGTTCCTTTTTAATAATGAACGTGTCTCTATCGATTTCAGTATACTGGTGTGATACCTTTGATAACATTGCTGTAGATTGTAGCCCGGAACTCTTCTTTGGCCCGCTGATCGAAGTCCTGCCCATGAATTATGCGCATTTGTTTGAGGAAAGTTGACTTGCCACTTTCGCCTGCTCCTAGCAGCAAGATCTTCACCAGTTTCTTCACAAAAGTCTTCTCTCGATGCAGGCTTTTATCGATCTCCTTAGACTTTCTGATTTGGTCAATTTCGCCGCTGGAGAGAAGACAATTGGGAATACAAACTATAGTCCGGGAGGGCAGGAAATCCGCCATCTTTGTAGTAACGACTTCATGGATACATCACTGCCGCGCGAGGCGCGTTCACGTGTTCTTTACAAACAGGCGGATACCACGGGTGTGGTTTAATGTTTGGAAATGAATACAACACACTGACAACTATTTATTGTTTTATCAGTTATATATATTGGGTTGGGAAATTCATATTAAGCATTACATTTTCATGTCCACGTAATATCTTATTATATTCGATAAAATGTTTACTGAAACAGTAGGCTATTCTTTAAAAATAACTGACAACGTGGTAAATTATTTAATAATTTGGTTTGAGTTAATGTTTTGCCAGCTCCTGGTTTTTATTCTTTTTTTTTCTAATCTCTAACAATTCAATATATTTTTTACACAGCCTGTCAGTATAACTCCATCCTAATAATCTTTGTAATGTTCATTTAACTAACAAAAATAAGTTCCTCATATACCATTTATTTATTTATTTATTATTATTATTTTAATTATTACAGAGATAAACTGTCCTGCATAATATGAATTACCTAGCTGATCAAACAATTCAAGTGAACATTTTTAATGAGCAGATTTACTTTTTCCTCGAAGTAAAACTTTTTTGTACAATAATCACAAAACCAAATGTTTATGGATTAAACAGTAATCGAAAAGCCCCTGGGGAAGTTTCATGTCAGCCTCGTGTCGTCGTGTGAAAAAGACGACAACAGCGCCATCTAGCGTGTTACGTCTTATGCATCTAGGGGTTTAACAGTAACGTAACAATATTAAGTGTTTGGAAAGAGCATTTACCAAAGCCCCTGCATAGCAACAACTACAACAAGGTCGCTGTTAAAACAAAGTTTATTAACAGCTCAGTGAATGCTGAAAGTTAACAATTCTCAAAGAAATAACATAAAAGCCATCTTGCAGGTTAAACACCACTTTCGATTAATGGGTACATAAATCACTCAAGATATGTATATAATTTTTAAAATGTCTCAAAAATGGTCTTAAAGACCTATTTTTTTAAGTTTTTGGTATTAACGGTTTTTTTACGCAACTCGGTGATGACGTCATGTTGGGGAGAAGTCGAGGAAAGGTAGCCTCAGTCTAGTATGATGCAGCATTCCAGGCAACCCGTAACCCGTGTTTTTCCAACCTTAAACCCATGAAAGTGCACTGGAACAGCCCACACGAATAATACTGCCTGCGGATGCAGTGTTTATGCAAGTAGTACACGTTGAAAAAACGATTTTAGGTCAATGCAATGTTGCAATAAAATAAATAATCTAGTTACAATTACTTGCGCTCAGAAAGTTTGGCGTAACTTGCCTGGAACGGTACAAAGTCGTTAGTAGTGGTATGAAATAGTGATTACGAGCTCAAAAACCTTCCTGGAACGCAGCATCAGAGAGCAAACATGTATGATGACCCGCAGCTGTGTAATTTCGATCGAGCCAGCTGTGAGAGGGCAAATGAGGAATTGCCAAGAACTGATGTCCGTCAAAGCCTGTAATGCATGGTCCGAGGAGAATGAGTGGAGAGTTGGTGTCCTGTTAAAAAGTGTTGGTAAAGTGTCCTGGTGAGTTGCTATCATTTAGCATCGCAGCATTGAGCACTGGAGCTATTTTACGAGCAGCAGTGCACAATAACGACACACACACACACATATATATATATATATATATATATTTTTTTTTATTATTACTGTCATTGAATAGCACCGAGTGAAAAATCAATGTTTTCTTTATATCTAGTGGCAGTGATCATGACGTTAGTTCAGAGAAGTACCGGTAACCTTTGTCATAGTGTCGTAGAACTGGTAAATTTTGTCTTTGTCATCTAGAAATAAAAATCTCAAGCGATGACAGAAATCTCTGTGATAGTGAAATTACTTTATCTGAAGTTAGTAACTCAATTCTAGAACTTAAAAACAATAAATCTCCCGGAACGGACGGGCTTACCGCAGAGTTTTATAAACAGTTCTCTAAAGAATTGTCTCCTTTTTTACTTAAGGTTTTTGAAGAAAGCATACAGAATGAGGCTCTCCCCCCGACTCTCACTCAAGGCTCAATTACTTTAATTCCCAAGCCTAAAAAAGATTTACTCTTAATTGACAATTGGCGACCCATTTCTCTGCTTAACAGTTAGAGGTGCTCCGATCACGATCGGCCGATCGTTAATGCGCATCTCATCAGTAAAGCCGGTTTTCTAATCAGCGGTTAATTCCATCAGGTGCGTGATTTCACATAGAGCAGCTGTTACTACACAGAGCTGTTATTAATAGAGAAGATGCGCAAATCACGTTAATTTTCAGCGTTTATTGGCCCATCTTCTCAGTTAACAACGGCTCTGTGTAGTAACAGCTGCTCTATGTGAAATCACGCACCTGATGGAATTAACCGCTGATTAGAGAACCGGCTTTACTGACAAGATGCGCATTAACGATCGGCCGATCGTGATCGGAGCACCCCTATTAACAGTGATTATAAAATTCTAGCTATTATGTTTGCTAAAAGACTTAAATCTGTATTGGGTTCTGTTATAGATGAGACACAATCTGGTTTCTTGAACAAAAGACACATTGTTAACAATATAAGGTTGATTCTTGATTTATTAGATTATTCAGACTTGATTCAGGAGGACAGCTTCATTCTTTTCTTAGATTTCTATAAGGCTTTTGATTCTTTAGAGCACCAATTTATTATTAATTCATTAGATAAATTTGGTTTTGGGGACATGTTTTGCAGAGTAATTAAAACCCTTTACAATAAATACTGAGAAAATCACCTTTGAAGATGTCCAAATGAATTCTTAGCAATGCATATTACTAATCAAAAATTAAGTTTTGATATATTAACAGTAGGAAATTTACAAAATATATTCATGGAACATGATCTTTACTTAATACCCTAATGATTTTTGGCATAAAAAGAAAAGTAGATAATTTTGACCCATACAATGTATTTTTGGCTGTTGCTACAAATATAACCCAGTGACTTAAGACTGGTTTTGTGGTCCAGGGTCACATATTGGATTTATCAGGTTACTATAAAAGAAAAAAATAAAATTAAATACCTTTTTTTTTTTTTACTATGCACTCTCAGACCATGTCATTTTGTCAACATGATCAAAAATGAAACATTTCCCCTTTTTATGAGGTCAATAAGGTCAGATGGGCTACAGTGAGTTCTGTAACTACACGAATAATACTGCCTGTGGATGCAGTGTTTATGCAAGTAGTACACGTTGAAAAAACGATTTTAGGTCAATGCAATGTTGCAATAAAATAAATAATCTAGTTACAATTACTTGCGCTCAGAAAGTTTGGCGTAACTTGCCTGGAACGGTACAAAGTCGTTAGTAGTGGTATGAAATAGTGATTACGAGCTCAAAAACCTTCCTGGAACGCAGCATCAGAGAGCAAACATGTATGATGACCCGCAGCTGTGTAATTTCGATCGAGCCAGCTGTGAGAGGGCAAATGAGGAATTGCCAAGAACTGATGTCCGTCAAAGCCTGTAATGCATGGTCCGAGGAGAATGAGTGGAGAGTTGGAGTCCTGTTAAAAACTGTTGGTAAAGTGTCCTGGTGAGTTGCTATCTTTTAGCATTGCAGCATTGAGCACTGGAGCTATTTTACGAGCAGCAGTGCACAATAACGACACACACACACACACACACACATACATATATATATATATATATATATATATATATATATATATATATATATATATATATATATATATATATATATATATATATATACATATATATATATATATAATTTTTTTTTTTTTTTTTTTTTTTTTATTACTGTCATTGAATAGCACCGAGTAAAAAATCAATGTTTTCTTTATATCTAGTGGCAGTGATCATGACGTTAGTTCAGAGAAGTACCGGTAACCTTTGTCATAGTGTCGTAGAACTGGTAAATTTTGTCTTTGTCATCTAGAAATAAAAATCTCAAGCGATGACAGAAATCTCTGTGATAGTGAAATTACTTTATCTGAAGTTAGTAACTCAATTCTAGAACTTAAAAACAATAAATCTCCCGGAACGGACGGGCTTACCGCAGAGTTTTATAAACAGTTCTCTAAAGAATTGTCTCCTTTTTTACTTAAGGTTTTTGAAGAAAGCATACAGAATGAGGCTCTCCCCCCGACTCTCACTCAAGGCTCAATTACTTTAATTCCCAAGCCTAAAAAAGATTTACTCTTAATTGACAATTGGCGACCCATTTCTCTGCTTAACAGTTAGAGGTGCTCCGATCACGATCGGCCGATCGTTAATGCGCATCTCATCAGTAAAGCCGGTTTTCTAATCAGCGGTTAATTCCATCAGGTGCGTGATTTCACATAGAGCAGCTGTTACTACACAGAGCTGTTATTAATAGAGAAGATGCGCAAATCACGTTAATTTTCAGCGTTTATTGGCCCATCTTCTCAGTTAACAACGGCTCTGTGTAGTAACAGCTGCTCTATGTGAAATCACGCACCTGATGGAATTAACCGCTGATTAGAGAACCGGCTTTACTGACAAGATGCGCATTAACGATCGGCCGATCGTGATCGGAGCACCCCTATTAACAGTGATTATAAAATTCTAGCTATTATGTTTGCTAAAAGACTTAAATCTGTATTGGGTTCTGTTATAGATGAGACACAATCTGGTTTCTTGAACAAAAGACACATTGTTAACAATATAAGGTTGATTCTTGATTTATTAGATTATTCAGACTTGATTCAGGAGGACAGCTTCATTCTTTTCTTAGATTTCTATAAGGCTTTTGATTCTTTAGAGCACCAATTTATTATTAATTCATTAGATAAATTTGGTTTTGGGGACATGTTTTGCAGAGTAATTAAAACCCTTTACAATAATGGAAGTGCTTCGATTAAATTAAAGAATGGCACTTCACCAAGGTTTAGTTTATCCAGAGGAGTGAGACAAGGTTGTCCCCTTTCTCCCTATTTATTTCTTCTTTGTGTCCAGCTTCTGTCAACTTTTGTATGTGAAAGTGGTATTCAGGGTATCCGTGTAGCAGATCGAGAAATATTTATAAGTCAATTAGCAGATGACACCACCTTATTTTTGAGAGATGCTTCCCAAATCCCTATAGCCATTAATTATATAAAACTGTTCTCACAAGCTTCAGGCCTTAATCTAAACATAAGTAAATGTGAACTAATGTCTATTAAAGATTGTACAGCACTCACTATTTATAATATTCCAGTTAAATCTGAGATTACATATTTAGGCATTATGATAACTAAAAATCAGGATAAAAGATGTACATTGAATTTTGATCCGGTTATAATAAAAGCCCAAAGAAGATTCAATGCATGGTTGCAGAGAGACTTGAGCTTGAGAGGCAGAATACTGCTTGCTAAGGTGGAGGGCATCTCCAGGCTTACATACTCTGCACTCTCTCTATATGTGGACAACAAAATTTGTAAATCAGTTGATAAAATCCTGTTTAATTTTGTTTGGAAAAACAAAATCCATTATATTAAGAAGTCTGTATTAATGAACCCGTATGAGCATGGTGGGTTGAATTTCCTTGATTTCTCTTCTTTGAACAACACTTTCAAAATTAATTGGATTAGACAGTTTTTGTGTAACCCAAACTCAATCTGGAATTTTATCCCCAATTACTATTTTTCCAAATTAGGTGGTCTCCCTTTCCTGTTGATCTGTAATTATAATATTGCTAGAATCCCTTACAATTTATCTAAATTTCACAAACAGGCATTACTTGCATGGTCATTAATCTATAAGCACAATTTCTCCCCTCACCGGTACTTCATTTGGAACAATCAAGACATTGTATATAAGAGAAAATCTTTGTTTTTTAGTAGTTGGTTTGAGAAAAACATTATGGTTGTTTCCCAGTTATTTAACTCAGAAGGTCTTCTTTTAAGTTATGAAGAATTTTTATGTAAATTTAATTTTCCAGTAACTCCCAAAGAATTTTCCATTGTCATGGATGCTATTCCTAAAGGAGCTGTTATGCTTTTAAGGGACTCTGTTAGATCATCCAGCACTTTATCTATTTCTTTAGACCCATTTGAAATCCCAGTAGGAAAACTATGCTTTCTGTCACCTTCTTCATCACGTAACTTTAAGATTAGATCACTTTTTCAAAAGGAGCTTGTAACAACTCCTTACGTTGTGTTTTATTGGAAGAATGTGGTTGATTATATTGATTGGAAAAAAGTATGGAATCTGTCTTCGAAATACATAATAACAAACAAGGTTAGAGAGATCTCATTCAAATTATTACACAGATTTTACCCAACTAAAGTGTTTTTGAAAAGATTTAAATCAGACATCGATACAAGCTGTTGTTTTTGTGGTGACCCTAATGAAACAGATGTACATATATTTTGGGATTGTCCTCACACACAGCAATTTTGGATTGAATTCTGTAGTGTTGTCAATCGCAGTGTGCTCCATGGTTTCTCTCTGCTTTTTAAGGATGTACTGTTTGGCTTCTTTAATATACCAAAAGATAAAATTAAGGAATATTTTATTATTAACCTATTATTACTTCTTGCAAAATTTCACATTCACCGTAGTAAATTCAATCGTCAAAATCCTTTATATATTGTTTTTGAAAAAGAGGCTCAACAGTATATTCAAACTATTTCATCTTCTAAGAATCTCAAAGCTTGTAAAACGATTCATTTATTTAATATTTTTAATTTATTTTGTTAAAGTTTTTGTTTTGTTTTATTTATTTACTGTTGCATATGTCTATAAATGATGCTTTGCATGTAATGTCACCTCTTTGCACGTGATGTTGTTATTATCTGTATTTGTATTTTTGGTACCTTGGCATTAATAAAAAAAAAATAAATAAATAAAAAATCTAGAAATAAAAGACACCATGCTAGCTATATGGACGTTTCTAAGCGTTTATCTCGTCCTCCGGTGAAAATGTTGTTGCAAACGTAGCCGTGTGTCTGTCGCTGTATTTGGCAGGTGCTTGTGTGGGTGCCGTCCCATGTAAACTGCGTTAGAAAGCTCGTGCTGTAGGGAAGTGAGTGCGTTTGGGTCGCTGTTGGTCGCTATCTCACTATCATCTGTCTGTCTATCTATCTATATACTGTATCTAGTCTATCTATCTCTATCTCTCTTTCTATATATATATGTATGTATGTATGTATATGTATTTATCTATTTATCTATAATGTGCATTCTGCGCTATCTGAATACTCTCATCTCTCTAGTCACTCTCAATGCTCTCAAGGCTGCTTTGGTAAATTCTCTCCCCAACGTGACGTGATGCAATGCATTGTGGGGGAAAGGAGACCGCTGTAAGATAGTACCTATTTTTTCGTATTATATTCCGTTTTGTGATACCCAACAACATAAAATCGATGGATAACAGTTTAAATGTTTATTACCAACAAGCAAATTGCACATATTCGTTAAAAAATTAACCTTGCAACACGGCCTTTAAGAGGGAAGCAAAACTTCAGGAGGGGGAATAATGCCAAAATAACAAACAAAAGGGTGTCTATTCTGGAAATTAGATTCTTTCTAAACCTGTCAAAGGAAAATAAAAATCAACAACAAAGTTATACACTAACTCCCTATCTAATCCTCAAACCAGGAGAAAAATATGTACAGGACAAAAGAAAAAGGCACCCACCTCCCTACAGCTTCCAGAAAGGGTAACAATCAAACAACAAAGTTAAATCAACAGTACTTCAGATTAATGAAGTTTACTACACAGAACCCCAAAAGGCTACAACAAACTGCACGAGGCCAGGCTAGACAAAGGGCATGCTCTGGAGAAAAGTTCTCATTTTCTGTAGTTCCTGCTCAGCTTTTATACTGCTTCTCCTTCGGTTGGTAAGTAGATGCAGCTGGAAAAGGCAATCAGCTACCTGCCCGAGTGGAAAGAGTGGGAGGAGCCAGAGAAGCAGGAGACACGGAGCAAGAGGAAAACAACAAAAGAACCATGCAACAATACAGACAACACAACTGAATACGTCACTGGACGTAACACCCCCACCCATAAGTTATAAATAGTATCCCATAAACATTTGTAAACTCATGAATTAAGGTTTAACAACATACAATCAACAATTTACTCATCTAAATGATACACCCTAGACAGTGCATCAGCTACAACATTCTCTGTACCTTTTCGGTGTTAAATCTCGAGGTTATATTCCTGGATGATCAAGGACCACCGCATAAGTCGCTGATTCGAGTTACACATTCTCCCCAGGAATACTAGCGGATTATGATCAGTGTAAACTACCACTGGAGTACAACTACCCCCCAGGTAGACTTCAAAGTGCTGCAACGCTGACAGTAAGGCCAAGGCCTCTTTCTCAATTGTACTGTACTGTTGTTGACACTTGGTAAATTTCTTGGAGAAATAACTCACAGGATGTTCTACACCAGTTAGATCTTCTTGCAGTAGTACAGCCCCTGCCCCAGAAGAACTAGCATCCACCTGCAATTTGAAGGGCAACCCAAAATTTGGAGCAGAAAGAACGGGGGCATGGCACAACAAGTCTTTAACAGCACTGAAAGCACAGTTACATGTTGGACTCCACACAAATTTCCTAGAGGTACTAAGTAGATCTGTCAACGGAGCAACCACAGAAGCAAAGTTTTTACAGAACCCCCTGTAGTAACCAGCCATACCTAAAAATCTTCTCAATTCTCTTTTATTAGTAGGAGTGGGGAAATTAAGTATGGCAGCAACCTTTTCTTCAATTGGCCTTACCTGCCCTTGGCCAACCTTCTTACCAAGGTAAGTAACTACGGCCTTACCAAACTCGCACTTAGTCAAGTTCAAGGTCAAAGATGCCCCAGATAACTTACAGAAAACTTGATTTAGGCTATTCAGATGTTCCTCCCAACTAGCAGAATAGACCACCACATCATCCAAGTAGGCCTCGCAATTGGTTACACCCGACAGTACCGTGTTGCATTAAGCGCTGGAAGGTCGCAGGTGCATTTCGCATCCCGAAAGCCATAACAGAGTACTGCAGAAAGTTGTCAGGGGTAGCGGAAGCGGATATTTCTGAGGCCCGCGGTGTGAGAGGCACCTGCCAGTAACCTTTTAGGAGATCTAACTTGGTGACGTAACGTGCAGAACCGACTCAATCAACACAATCCTCTATTCGGGGAAGAGGAAAAGAGTCAGGCTTGGTGATACTATTCACTTTGCGGTAGTCAGTACAAAAACGATGGGTTGAGTTAGACTTTGGAACGAGCAAGCACGGGGAACTCCAGGGGCTCTGGCTAGGCTTAGCAAAACCATGTTGCAGCAGGTATTCAACTTCTGACTTCATTATCTCACGTTTATGAGGGTTTACACGGTAGGGGTGTTGTTTTATAGGAGCAGAGCTACCTACATCAATATCATGCATGAGGACGGTAGTCTGGCTGGGGATATCGGAGAACAGGGTAGGGTATCTACTCATTAACTCAATGATATCGGTTCGCTGGTCATTTGGCAAATGAGCAAGATATGCATCCAAGTCATTCAGGACCGCGGAATTGTCTAGACGTGTACAGGACATTCGGTCTTCATGTACAATCAGGTTATCCTCCATAGTAGAATATGCTGCAGACAGCACAGTAGCAGCAACTACAGACGTAACATTGTCAACACAAGCTTTGGAGGTTTCTTTTGTGACATAAGCCTTTAACATGTTCAGATGACACACTCGACTCTTTCTCCTACGATCTGGAGTCGAGATCACATAATCTGTGTCAGAAAGTCTCTTATCAACGGCATAAGGACCTGTAAACTTAGCATTCAGCGCTGAGCCTGGAACAGGAAGCAAAACTAAAACTAAATCACCAGGTTGGAAGATGCGTTTTACACTGGTTTTGTCATAACGCAACTTCATCTTGGACTGTGCGGTCACCAAATGAGCTTTTGCCACCTCACAAGCTTTATGGAGACCTTCCCGGAAAGCACTCACGTAGTCCAAAATGTTTCTAGACACAGGATGTTTGGACAACAACTGCTCTCTCAGCAGTTTTAAGGGCCCCCGGACAGTGTGTCCGAACACCAGCTCTGCAGGACTAAAACCCAATGACTCCTGTACAGTTTCCCTGATTGTAAACGTTAATAATGGCAGACCTTCAGCCCAGTCTCTATTAGTACTTATACAATACGCACGCAGCATTGTTTTGAGGGTTTGGTGAAAGCGCTCTAGTGCCCCCTGGGACTCTGGATGGTATGCACTGGAGAGCTGATGATCAACTCCTAACTGTTGTAAAACTTGAGAGAACACCTTGGAAGTGAAATTAGTACCACAATCTGTTTGGATAACCTTAGGCAATCCAAATGTTGAACAGAACTTAACTATTTCCGTAACAATGGCCTGGGCTTTAAGAGTAGGGAGTGGCACGGCTTCTGGGAACCGAGTTGCAGCACACATCAGGGTTAAAACATATTGGTGTCCCGATTTGGATTTTGGAAGCGGCCCAACGCAATCCATAATCAAACGCTCAAAGGGCTCTCCCACCACTGGAATTGGATGTAGTGGAGCAGATGGAATGGTCTGATTTGGCTTACCCGCCATTTGGCAAACATGGCAGCACTTGCAGAATCTGGACACACTACATTTCAATCCAGGCCAGAAGAAATACAGGGAAATGCGTTTATAGGTTATATAACCCCAAGGTGGCCAGAAAGGGGATGTTCATGGGCTAGCTGCAATACTTGAGGACGATAATCAGAGGGTAAGACTATTTGATAGACAGCTAAAGCATCATCAACTTCGCGTGGCTTCCAACGACGCATTAAAACACCATCTTCCCAGAAGAAAGCTATTCTAGTACTGCACGAATCAGCCAACGGAACAGCTGCCTCAACACAGGGTTCTAGAGATGGGTCAGATTTTTGGGCAGCAATTAGGTGATCTTTGTCAAATTTCAGATCTACTGCTTCTGAGTTAGAGTTTTCAGGATCAGTGGAGGAAGCTGGATGTTTAATATATAGGGTACACTCAAGAGAATCTTTTGCTGGACTCAGGAATGAGTCAGCAAGGTTCACGGTCTCTTCCCACCTTTGAGCCTGTGCACGAGTTACAGCACAAGAAGGAAAAACCGAAGGGAAATGAGCAGCAATATCATGCTCAATGCCCGGCTTATCTACAACAACCGGGGATGGAAAAACCTTACCACCCGCCAAGTCATTCCCCAAAATAAGGCTCACACCATCCACAGGCAGCTCAGTTCGCACACCAAGAGGAACTGTACCTGTAACCAAATCAGACTTTAGATAAACCCTATGCAATATATATATATTATTTTATTTTTTTTAACTAACAGAAACAAATCCATCTGACACCAAAGCTGTAAACGGTAGTGTGTATATATATACAAATATATTATTTTTATTCCAAACTGGACCAAGAAATCCCAAATATATTCAATATATTTTATGCTGACTAATGTTTCATAAATTTAGCTTAAAAGATTAGTAGACCCAGAGTCAGCCAGTGGTTCTGGTTGTGTTCTGTTGCAGCAGTCCTATCCAGCATGAATCTGAAGATTGTGTGTGTTGCCACTGATGCGAAATGAACAGGCTGTTAAAGCAACTGTTACCAGTGGTAAATGTTTGACCACTATAGTCCATATTAGAACACCCGGCATCCTTCAGCCATTCATACTGCTGTGCCACAGCCGTTCCTTCCCCAAAAGAGCCTGTGCATTGGTCAGTGTGATAAAGTTACAAATGTTAACATTAGCACACAGACCAGCTGCCATTGCATGTAAAGCAAAGGTCGCTCCTCCCTCCAAACCTTGCAGTACGACTTCTGCCCTCGCCGGACAAGTGTATTCCTCTGCCGGGCAGGCCACCTCAACTATATACTCCATGGGTGTGCTCCAGGTTTTTCAGGTCAAACTCCTTCAGGCCATGGATGAGTCAGGACCTTATGCCACAGCTTTCATGGAGCTACGCAGCGCTACAGACCTGGCTCTTAGGGCTGCCAAGGCCAGAACACAAGCCATAGGGAGGTCAATGGCCAATCTAATGTTGCTGGAGCGCCACTTATGGCTAAACCTCACCGAGATTAAGGAGGCTGACAAGGTTCCCTTCCTCAACTCCCCGGTCTCCCCCAAAGCCTGAGCCGGACATTCGGTGGGCCAGAACAACCTTGTTGTCCATTTTTCTTGAGGGGATCCAGGAAGCTCCATCCACCCTGGCCCCTCACGGTCCCTACATGGGATATACCCATGGTCCTGAGAGCCCTCAAAGGCTCCCCCTTTGATCCACTCCAGTCTGCGAGCTTAAAAGTACTGTCACTGAAGACTGCTCTGCTGCTGGCATTAGCATCGGTTAAGCGAGTAGGTAACTTGCAGGCTCTCTCAGCAATCCCTGTCTGTCTTGAGTTTCAAGGTCGTCCTAAAGCCAAGACATGGGTATGTTCTTCCTTCTGAGGAGAACCAGGAGTTTAACATTCTCTGCCCAGTTAGAGCATTGAAATTTACATTGAGCATTCCACCCCATCAGACAGTCGGAACAACTCTTCATATGATTTGGCAGTTGCACCAAAGGGTGAGTTAGTCGTGCATTAGGATGGTTAGTTGACGCTATCACACTAGCTTAATCCTCCCTTGGCCTTCAGTTTCCCATAGGACTGAGAGCCCATTCCACTCGAGGATTGGCCTCTTCCTGGACGTGGTCTAGTGGTGTGTCCATAGCAGTCATCTGTGTGGCGGCCGGCTGGGCCATGCCGTCCATCTTTGCCAGGTTCTACAACTTAGATGTTCTGGCCTTGCAGGCCCGGATTTTATCTGCTTAAGGTGGCATATGCCTGTCTAGGTGGTCTAAGTCTCAGGCCCTGCCTGACTCTTCAGGAACACTCTTGGCCCTATTACTAGTGCTGAGGCTGTACATACGACCGTTGGAATGATGTTTTGAAGGCTGGGCTGACCTCAAAGGGTGCAATAAAAAAATAGCACATAAATGTGGTACAGACTATACCTTGAAAGCCCTCTAAAATACATCTGTGTATATATATATGTATGTGCAGCTGTGCAGCTGGATCCTGGACTTCCTGACAGGCAGAAGTCAGGTGGTCAAAATGGGCAACAACACTTCGTCCCCGCTGACCCTCAACACTGGTGCTCCTCAGGGCTGTGTCCTCAGCCCACTCCTGTATTCCTTGTACACACATGACTGTACAGCTACACACAGCTCCAACGTCATCATCAAATTCACTGATGACACAACGGTGATAGGCCTGATCACTGACAACGATTAGACGGCCTACAGAGAGGAGGTGGGCACTCTGACTAAATGGTGTCAGGAGAACCACCTCTTACTCAACATCGACAAGACCAAGGAGCTGGTGGTGGATTTCAGGAGAAAGAGCAGAGAACACACACCCATCACCATCGACAAGACACCTGTGGAGCGGGTAAGCAGCTTCAAGTTCCTCGGCATTTACATCAGTGAGGATCTCACCTGGTCTACACACACTGACGCAGTGCTGAAGAAGGCACATCAATGCCTCTTCTTCCTGAGACAGCTGAGGAAGTTTGGAATGAGCCCCAGCATCCTCAGAACATTCTACACATGCACTATAGAGAGCATCCTGACGGGCTGCATCACTGCCTGGTTCGCAAACAGGAAAGTGTCTGAAAGGAAAGCCGGACGATCATCAGTGACTCCAGCCACCCTTCCCACAGACTGCTCTATCTGCTGCCCTCAGGAAGACGTCTCCGCAGCATCCGATCTCGCACTAGCCAAATGAGGGATCACTTTTTCCCTCAGGCTGTCAGACTAATGAACAGTCAGAACTAATAGACTCTACAGCACCCTACAGCATACTCCCACAATATGGTATGCCACACACTGCACTTAAACTTTAACAGTTCAGTGCTGGACTATACATACACACTGCATTTAATACAATAACCTACCCATTACCGCTGGATACCATCTGATGCAAATCTGTGACATTTCTGTATCCAGTTCACGTACACTCTGTTGCACCATAGCATATTTTTATGCATATATATATATAGCGCCCCCTACCTGTCTTTATGTTGATTAAATAGGGCAGCGCACCAGATTCATAAACTATGTGCCTACAGATGTTGAAGTTAGGCCCTCTGGTGTCACAAATTAATTACCTCTCCTTTATAAGTTATTAATAATTATGTACTATACTCAAATGTAATATATATAATATATTATCTATATACTATAATAAGTAGTCAAGCACAAACTCTTAGATAAGTAACAAAATATAAAGAATTTAATTAGAACGGAAACCGAAAATCAAAGATAGAATTTGAATGCTGTGATGTATTCACACAATCACATAGACTTTAGATCTGACCAAATTAAAACCCCAAAAAGCTATATCTCAGGGGACAGGAGTAAAGGAATGGTCTCTGTAACAAAACACTCAGAATTAAAGGAACGAGTGACTTCACTTGAAATGAAATGTACAAACTTATTCACTCTGGATATCAGAAATCACTTAATAAGCAGATAATAAGCACTCTCAGTAAACACAATATGAAAGAAAATTAAACTTTGTGGGCCCACCTACAAAAACATAAACATACACACACACACACACCGTTGCGCGTTACTGACGATTAAAGATTTATACGAATGTCGTATAAACTAGAGCCCGACCGATATATCGGCCGGCCGATATTATCGGCCGATATGAGCTAATTGCATTTAAATCGGCATCGGCGTTTATAACGGCCGATGAAACATGAGAAACAGTCTCATATTCTTCACTCATGTTATGAGTGTTGCATAGTTTGCCCACCAGAGGGCGGTCTGCAGCTCCAGAGTTGCAACAGCGCCAGAAATCCACAAAGAAGAAAGCGATCAGCCAAGCCACCCAGGTGAGTCTGTCGTTCGTCATGTGAAATGATTGTAGATTTAGTTCATACACTGTATATAAAAACGGTGTGGTAGTTCTAGTTAACGGTCCTATCATTATCACTTCTAAATATTCTGCAGCATCACTTACAGCCGCTCATGCATTGCTATTAGATTAGATTAGCCACAAAGCTAATACCATGTTTATCAGTGGAAGAGCGCGAACGTTAATAAGAGGTCGAACTATAAAGTTAGCGTTTAGTGCTTATTCTATTGCGGTGTGTTTCCCACATAATGACCGCGTAATGGGCCTTTCACACAGGACGCGGTATGCACAGCGCTTGGCCGCTGGGTTTAGCGTTGCCCTTCAGATACAACGCGATTTGCCCTGCTCTGCGCTATGGCGTAGGCGGAGTTTTAAAAACTTTTAGCGGGAGCTCTTTCATAGTCTGTTGTTCCTCTTTTCGGTCAGCAGCAAACATGTATCTGTCCCGTTGTAAGAAGCGAGCGATAGCGCTAGTCCTGCTGATGAGAATTAAGAGAGAAGCAAGGAAGAAGAGGCTACCCTCAGGCCCAGGGAACAATTTGGTGAATTCAGGCTGGTTACGTTACTCTAACGCTAATATAGTTTCCTTTTTAGCAGGCCCCTTAAATGCTTGCTATTAACTTGTTTGAAGGTGGTTCTTCTCAAAATTGACAGCGGTGTGTTCATGGCACTAACGTTAACCATTTTGATTCAGACTGCACAAAGAGAAGAGGAGAAGATATACGGGTCCGTTGTGAATGTGTCTGTGAGAGCAAATATAGTGTAGTTACAGTAACTACAGTAGGTGCGTCAGAAATGATTAAATCAGAGGGGACATGTAAATAAATGTGAGCTGAACAAGCGCTTTTTTCTTTTCTTTTTTTTTCTTACATATTGTTTCAAAGCAGCTTTACAGACATAACAGGAAAATGTTGAAATAATATTGTTAAATATAAGGAGGTTAATACCTATTGCTTGACAAATAAAAAAATATATATATATTTCTCATTTTTGCCTATGTAGGAGATCCCTGTTTATTATTATTATAATTCTAATGATGACATGAGTAATGATACATGGTGATATTATTAATACACATGCTTATTCTTTCTATGTCTCTCTTTCTGCCCTACAGATGGCTGAAAAAGGTGAATGATGTAGCAGCAAAAGTGTGGGACTACTTCTGCAAATACTTTAACTTTAACTTTAGTATTATAATTTATTTACAGTACACACACAGACTGTTAAAATCAGCTTCAACTGGAAGAAAGTAAAAGTGTTAAATGTTTAAAATCAGACTGATTTTTGATCGTTAAAAAATATATACTTTTGATGTGCAATTGTTTAGTGATTGAGACCGTAATCTAAGGCTTTTTTTTACATAAATCCCTTCTGGAAAATGGTTTATACAGCCCACATACATAGAACAGGCAGATATTTTGCCATTGAATGTTATGTAAGTGCAGCTTATAGGAAATGGGTCTAATATCCAGTTTATTTTCAAAATCAAAATATCGGCTTATAAATCGGCTCTTTTCAAGTTAATATCGGCATCGGCATCGGCCCCCAAAAATCCATATCGGTCGGGATCTAGTATAAACACTCACAGCGAACTCACAATAAACACAAATAAATATGAATCATGTCTTTCACACGAGATCCGTATTACAGTTCAAGATTTTAAACCGGTAAAACACGCAGATCATTCACCTCTCTATTTTTCGCATACCGCGCGTCTCTCTCCTCACCTGCATCTCCCTTTCCCCCTTGTCAATCACACCCCTCAACAACCACTCAAAAAACAGAAGAACTAGGCGGGGCGGGGCTTAACTCTCTTGAACCAATAAAATAAAGAAAGACCTAACTTGATGGTTAAAACTACGTGTGTAAAACAATATAGCTTAATATAGGCTCGCGTTCCTAAAAGCATACACATTTATTTATATATCAATATATAAAGCAGTAAACTCATTACCTGTAGAATATTATTCTACTGGGTTACATATATGTTTACACATGGGCATAGCAGCCATTTTAAAAGTGGGGGGGACAGCTGTATGGTGATTTGACCCAAAGCTGATGTTCATAATAAATTTTAAATAGAATACCAATTGGCATTTTACTTTTTCAAATTTGGGAACATGACATGATAGCTTACAGGAACCTATTTTTGTTAAATCATACTCAAAATGTAAAAATACTACAGGACTTTGAGACCAATGGGAGACCATCTATATATTTTTTTTTTTTTTTATGAAATAAAGATATTTTATGATATTTAAAATATTTCAGTTGCACTACATTTGAACAATAACTTTTCCTTTTAACCGTTGGACAAAAACAGGTGTTAAATGAGTATACAGATTACATCTACAGTAATTTTATACAACATACATTTTATGAAAAATATGAGACAGATAATCTGTGAAAAAATCAAGCTCCTCCGGCTCCTCCCAGTGGTCCTATAGACCCTTTTACAGTTGGTAAACAAGGTGACGTATTTGTGTGGGCGGGGCTTAGCTGGAGGCAGAAAGATTCCCCTCAACACTTGAACAAACAGTAGCTAGCGAGTTTTCTTAGCTTGATTTTTTAACAATGGCTGGAGAAAATCTGAATATATCTGCTTTATCTGAATATTTAAGGTCACTCACTGTCCGGGACCGCGATAATTATTTGAAAATGTTAACTTTAACGGACGGAACCAGATTGGTCGACCCGTACACAATCACTCATTGGATGGATGATCTGACTGGATTAAGTTACCTCCGATTGAGTGGCCTGACATCTACACTTACCTGATAGAGCAGGGGTGGGGAACGTTGATCCTGGATGGCCTGTGTCCCTGCAGAGTTTAGCTCCAACCCTGAAAAAGAAAAACCTACCTGTATCCTGGAGACCTTGATTAGCTTGTTCAGGTGTGTTTAATTAGGGTTGGAGCTAAACTCTGCAGGGACACAGGCCCTCCAGGATCAACGTTCCCCACACTTGTGATAGAGAAACCGAGCGTGTACAGTAAAATTATTATTAAGATGTAAATATTTTCTAGAAATAAAAATTCTGAAGACTGCAAATTAATTGGAAACTTTCTGTATTTATTCTTTCCTAACCATGTTCTTAAATTCCGGTCACAATTAATCACAACAATGTATATAAAATGTTCTCCGTCGATTCTGGCAACCAACAACACAACAAGACGACATTGTAAGATCCTTGAGTAGCCGACCCTGTGTTGGTTTGTATTAGCCGCCTCCAGTTCCCTTATCGAGTCGGTCTCTCGACATTACGTATGGGGAAATCCATTTCCTCGAAATTATGAAGTCTGATTGAATAACTCTTTTGCTTGCAAATAGCCAATGGCGCCCTCGCCCTCACCTGATTGGCTGACAGCCATCAATATAGGTGACGGTGGGCGCCAAAACCCTCAGAATCTTTTTTCTTCACTTGAGTCTGGTTTCGCCGTGGATTCACGCATACAGAGCGGAAAATTGTGGAAAATTATCCCCTCTCGCGTTCCGGTGATTTTACTTTTAAAATGTCTCTTTGCCGCATGTGTGGTGGGCCCATTGATTTCCCGGACGCACACGAGCAGTGTGTGCTGTGCCTGGGTCGGGCTCACGCAGAGGCGGCATTCGAAGGATCCGGATGTCGTGCCTGTGAGGAGCTTCCCATCAAGATCCTTCGTGCAAGGCTGGCCATTACCCGTAACGGTGGCCCTGTATCTCCTGTCTCTCCCCCGTCCGCCGCCGTCGAGCCGCGAACCGGGAGACTGCAGAGAGCTCCGTCGACGGATTCTGTCGAGGTACTGGCGTCGGCCCAACGCCCACGCCACCCTCACGTGGAAGATCCCCTCTCATACTCTGAGGCCAGTTACCGCCCTCCACTAGAAGCGCGGGAAATGGTCTCCTTTGGATATGACGAGGACGACGCCATGTCTACTAATGCCTCAGACCCGGGAGCGTGGTCCGAGGCCCCGTCTGAAGCCGCCCCCGCCTCGCTGGATGCCGAGCTTATGGCGATCCTCACGGAGGCGGTGGCAGATATGGAATTGGAGTGGACAGCCCCCAAGGAGCTGCCGTCTAAGAGATGGATGGACGGTTCTTTCCTCGGCGCGGGCCGCCAGGCTGAAGCCCCGCAGGGACCCGCGCCTTTTTTCTCTGAGGTCCACGAGGAACTCACCCGGTCATGGCGCTCGATTCAAAATACACTAGCCCTCTTCGTTCAAGGCAGAGCTATCCCCTTAAGAACGTTTCAGAGGTTGCTCTGTCTGATGGCGGCCGCAGCCACCGTCTGCAGACTGGGCTTGTTACACATGAGACCGCTTCAACACTGGTTACAGAGCCGAGTGAAGCCGCGGGCGTGGAGAGCGGGAACGGAACGCCTTATCATAACGCGTTCATGTCTCGAGACTCTGGCGCCTTGGTTCGGCACGACCATATTCGAGCAGGGTGCTGCTATGGGCAGAGTGGTCAGACGTGTAGTGGTCACTACGGATGCTTCACTATCAGGCTGGGGAGCCCTATGCGATGGCAGACCAGCATTCGGTACGTGGACAGGGGACCAGACGCGCTGGCATATAAACTGCTTGGAGATGGAAGCGGTTCATCTAGCGCTGCAGAGTTTCCTTCCGTTTGTGAAACACCGTCATGTTCTCATCAGAACGGACAACACAGCGATGGTGGCGTACATCAATCGCCAGGGAGGTTTGCGTTCGCGATCCCTGCAGGGATTAGCGAGACAGCTGCTGTTATGGACGGACAGGGTACTTCTGTCGATTCGAGCAGTGCACGTACCGGGCAGTTTGAATTGCGGCGCGGACATGCTGTCCAGGGACGGCATTGTACACGGAGAATGGAGGCTCCATCCGCAAACGATAAATATGATCTGGAATCTGTTTGGCAAAGCGGAGATCGACCTCTTTGTGTCGCAAGAGAACGCCCACTGCCTTCTGTACTTCTCGCTGACAGCATCCCCCCTGGGGGGAGACGCGCTGTCGAGCCGCTGGCCAAAGGGACGGAAGTATGGTTTTCCCCCAGTCAAGTTAATGCCGCTGGTGCTGCAGAAGATCAGGGAGGAGAGATGTGCGTTGATCCTGGTAGCACCCAAATGGCCCAACCAGCCGTGGTTCCCGGAACTGGTGAACATGTCGCGGCTTCCCCCGTGGCGGATCCCGCCGAGAAGGGACCTCTTATCCCAGGCGAGGGGCACCATATGGCACCCCAACCCAGAGCTTTGGGATCTGCATGTGTGGCAGATCAGCGTGGAGTATATCAGCGAGTGCTGCAGACAATAGCAGAGGCTAGAGCCCCTTCGACGAGGCGTTTATACACTCTGAAGTGGAAAGTATTTGCTAACTGGTGTGTTGACAAAAATGAGGACCCCAGGAGTTGCGATATCTCCATTATTCTGACCTTCCTACAGGAACGTCTGGATGCTGGCAGTACCCCATCTACAGTGAAAGTCTACGTGGCCGCTATCGCCGTTTTTCGTGACTTGCTAGACGGCCATTCAGTGGGGAGGCACCCCCTGATAACGAGCTTTCTTCGGGGAGCTAGGCGGCTTAATCCACCCCGCCTTCGTCAGATGCCGGTCTGGGACCTGTCATTAGTGCTTAGTGCGCTGTCCAACCCACCTTTTGAACCAGCCGAGTTAAGCGACCTTAAAGTGCTCTCATTTAAGACGGCGCTACTGCTCGCGCTAGCTTGCGGGAAACGAGTGGGAGACTTGCATGCCCTGTCAGTGAACAGCGCGTGTATGCAGTTTGGACCGGACGATTGTATGGTCAGACTTTTACCCAAACGCGGTTATTCGCCTAAAGTGCTCTCAACGCCGTTCAGAGCTCAGATAGTTACAATTCAAGCATTTTGCCCCGAGGAGGACAGTAATTCAGTGTCTCAGAAGTGCGCTTTGTGCCCCGTGCGTGCCCTGCGTGCATATGTGAACAGAACTAGCCAGTTTCGAACTTCAGAGCAGCTTTTCGTCTGCTACGCGGGTGCCAAGAAGGGCAGCGCGCTGTCGAAGCAGAGGCTATCACACTAGATAGTGGAGGCTGTGCGACTAGCTTATGCTTCCCGGGGAACCGCCTGCCCAATCGGGGTGCACGCCCACTCCACAAGGAGTTTGGCGTCGTCATGGGGTTGGGCGAAAGGTATGTCTATTCAGGACATTTGTTTCGCAGCGGGCTGGTCGTCTCGCAACACGTTTGCGAGATTCTATAATCTGGACATTCCCTCGTTCGCATCACATGTGCTGTCAGTGCAGGAGGAGGGAGTTGAGCAGTCTTTGGACTAAGCTATGGGCACGCCCTACCTAGCGCGTGCACTAGCCGTGGTTCTTTCTACCAGGTCAGCGTCAGTTATTGTTGTAATAGCTGCGGTTGAGGTATTCATTCACTATCTAATGTGGTCCCTTTATTATGCCCGCATTATAAGCCGGCAGTGTATTCCCAAGCACCAACATATTGCTGCATTTTCCCCATATCACACCAGTGTTGCTTATCTGGGTGCACTGGATTACGATGGTGTAAGAGCTGATTTGGCTCTGTGCCAAGAGGTGTTTCAACCAGGTCCGGTACCCGACCTAGAGCTAACGCGCTGTAAGAGCTAGTGCTTATGCTCTTCTGTGGCTCGATGCGAGCTGGGCCGGGCAGTATTTCCCACACGGCGGGGGTTTTATTGTTCCCCATACGTAATGTCGAGAGACCGACTCGATAAGGGAACGTCCCCGGTTACTCACGTAACCTTAGTTCCCTGAGAGGAGGGAACGAGACATTACGTAACCTGCCGTGTGGAAAAACCTTCCAGCCTCATTACTCTCGTTCAGTGGAAGATTCTGAGGGTTTTGGCGCCCACCGTCACCTATATTGATGGCTGTCAGCCAATCAGGTGAGGGCGAGGGCGCCATTGGCTATTTGCAAGCAAAAGAGTTATTCAATCAGACTTCATAATTTCGAGGAAATGGATTTCCCCATACGTAATGTCTCGTTCCCTCCTCTCAGGGAACTAAGGTTACGTGAGTAACCGGGGACGTTTTCCGTTTGTTTTACCTCCAGCTAGCGCCGTGACGTACCTGTGACGTCCGCGCAAAAGGGGCCATTTGCAGAAATACATCACTCCCGGTAAAAAATAACCAATCAGAGCTGCGGTCCGTAACTTTGTTTGTGTTCAAAATGTAGAAAAATGTATATAATAAGCGAGTACACCATGAATCCATTTTCCAAACCGTGTTTTTGGCTTGTCCTGAATCACTAGGGTGCACCTATAATAAGTGTTTATATTCGGACTATTTTAGATTGCTTCGGGGATACCGCGGCGGAGTAACCCAGTACCTTTGTGATTCTTCATAGACATAAACAGAGAGAAGTAGTTCCGGCTACGATGTTCTTCCGCAAGCAGTTCTGTTTATTAACTGCTAGAGCGTCAAAAGTTCCCTACCGCAGCTTTAAGATAGTCAATCTGCTTTTTTTTATACAAATCTCACCTGTACACATTCTGGAGAGGTTGAGCAACTGCCCCCTCTCTCTGCCAGTGACGTCACAGCCTGCCTTTCCTACAGACCAGTTAGGACATAAAGTAACAGTTACGAATTAAAAA
Organism: Carassius gibelio; assembly: GCF_023724105.1. Classification (NCBI taxonomy): domain Eukaryota; kingdom Metazoa; phylum Chordata; class Actinopteri; order Cypriniformes; family Cyprinidae; genus Carassius; species Carassius gibelio. The sequence goes on along the minus strand of NC_068382.1, from coordinate 13,121,792 downwards.
AATAAAATTTGATAAAGTATTTTAAGATATTCGTTGCAAAACAAATATGATTTATTGTGAAATGATAATTTTACTCCGCGAGCAGCACGTAGACAAACAAAAGACAACAGAAACCAATAATATTGTTACGTCTTATTTAGCAGACGCTTTTATCCAAAGCGACAATTAGGAGAGCATTTAACACACTGAATCCGGCGCGACGTGACGAGTTCCATACGGGTTCAATAGGTTAAATCATAACATGAAAACTCGTGTCATCGCGACATACTGTAACATACTTACAGTGTGTGTTTGAAAAAAGGATGTAATCGTCCTTTGCTTTTTTCTGGGGTGCATTTTATCCCAGACGGCCTAATAGCAAAGTGAAGAAACGAACGAACGAAAATTCAGAAGAGCAACAAGAGATTTGAAGCTCATAGCAGCAGAGCGCGCGCCTAGGAGATGATTCGCTCTGTGATTGGCTGAATGTTACTTCACTCAAATCTAAGTAACAAATCAGAGAACACTACAGGAAATATTCAGGCTGGATCCTAAAAAAAAAAAAATAAAATATATTAGCAGGGGTCAGAATCACCTGTTTCTAAAAGTGCGGGGGACGTGTCCCCCCCGTACCCCCCCCGGTTGCTACGCCCCTGTGTTTACATAATGCAGAACTTGTACATTCTGTGTATAGTGTATAATGTGTGGTGCTAACTGTATGTATGTACATATTGCGTATAATGTGTAGTGTTAACTGTAAGTATGTCTAATAGTACACTGTGTTTACTGACTATATCTATGTGCTTATTGCACATTGTCACCTGTTGAAGTCTGTATGGTTATATGTTAATTGTTTCTGCAATTTCTGGAACAAGCTCCCAAAAATTTCACTCACCAAGGCACATGTGCTGTGGTGATGTGACGATGACAGTGACTTGACTTGACTATATATATATATATATACAGGTGCTGGTCATATAATTAGAATATCATCAAAAAGTTTATTTTTTCTCTAATTCCATTCAAAAAGTGAAACTTGTATATTCATTCATTACACACAGACTGATATATTTCAAATTATTTATTAATATCAAATTATTAAAATTTTCTTTTAACTTTGATGATTATAACTGACAACTAAGGA